>NC_141028.1:13492500-13692500 GCF_052040795.2 Danio rerio | reverse complement strand
TGACCATGGACGTGATTCAGAGTATCCCCAATCTGGACTGGCTCTCTGTCTGGATCAAAGCACATGCCTTCATTCATGGAGGAGACAATCAGAGAGCCATCAACACTATCTGGTGAGGATTTGTCTTATTTGTTTTATTTCTGCTAGAATAAACGCACTTTAAAAATTTTTTAAAACCATTTTAAGGTCAATATTATTAGTTCCCTTAAGCGATATATTTTTTCGATAGTCTACAGAACAAACCATTGCTATACAATAACTTGCCTAATTACCCTAACCTGCCTAGTAAACCCAATTAACCCAGTTAAGCCTTTAAATGTCACTTTAAGCTGAATACTAGTACCTTCAAAAATATTTAGTCAAATATTATTTATTGTCATCATGGCAAAGACAAAATAAAGAAGTTTGAATATTAGAAATTAGTTATTGAAACGACAACATACAGGAGGGCTAATAATTCTGACTTCAACTGGATATTAAATATCTTCTATATCTCTTCAGCTCTTTAGAGAAGAAGTCTCTGTTGAGGGACAATGTTGATCTTCTAGTCACCCTGGCGGATGTGTATTTCCGAGCTGGAGACACCAAGAACTCCATCCTGAAGTTTGAGCAGGCTCAGATGCTGGACCCGTACCTCATCAAAGGTGCAGGACAATAACTAGTCGCCTAATAATGCTGATGTGCCGCATGATGTCTCATCTGAAATTAACTGATTTTTGTAGGTATGGACGTATACGGCTATCTCATGGCCAGAGAGGGTCATCTGGAAGATGTGGAGGTTTTAGGAGGACGTCTGTTCAACATCTCTGACCAGCATGCTGAGCCCTGGGTCATATCCGGGTGAGTCTGACCTTTTAAGACTTGTGCACAGATAGACATATAATAATTTAGTGTGAAATGTCCGCTGGGTAAAACCTATGCTGGATAAGTTGGTGGTTCATTCCGCTGTGGCGACCCCTGATGAATAAAGGGACTAAGCCGAAACGAAAATGAATGAATGAAATGCCCATCTCTACTTCTGATGTGTGTTGTTGTCCTCAGATGCCACAGTTTCTACAGTAAGCGTTACTCACGCGCTCTGTATCTGGGAGCTAAAGCCATCCAGCTGAACAGTAACAGTGTGCAGGCGCTGCTCCTGAAGGGGGTCGCGCTAAGGAACATGGGCCGCGTGCAGGAGGCCATCATTCACTTCAGAGAGGCCATGAGACTCGCACCCTGCAGACTCGACTGCTACGAAGGCAAGAACACTTCTGTTTAATGAGGAATGGTCATGATTAGCATTGTTTACTCCTGTTGTTAAAGGGACAGTTCACCCAAAAATGTTAATTCTGTCCATCATTTACTCATCTTTCACTCATTCCAAACCTGTTTCTTTCTTTCTTCTGTTGAACACAAATGAAGATAATCTGAAGACATCCATAGCACTTTTTGTTTCTATCATGGATGTTAATAGATGGTTCAATGGTTAACGTTGTCACCTCACATCAAGAAGGTCAAGGGTTCGAGTTGGCTGGACCAGTTGGCATTTCTCTGTAGAGTTTGTGTGTGTTGTCTGTGTATTACGCCCTAAGTCTAAGGAAAAACAACATGGGCATAATAAGTGGAAAAACAAATGTGTTGGGGTGGTGGATTTCTCAAGCAAAACAAAAACCTCATTCAAAAGATCCCCTTCAGTCGACAACCAAACTCAGACACTCAGTTGAGAGTAATTAAATAGATTTATTATAGAAAAAAGTACTCAATTTAAATGAGTGTCTCTTTAGAGTGGTCACAGGCCAAAATAACAGACAGAAGAATCTATAAAGTAAATCCACTAAATTCCCTATAAATATTTAAAGAAAAATACAGAAAGCTTACCTTTCTCCCTAAACATAAACATAGTCAAAAGTAATTAAATAAATAGGCAGGCCACCCCTACAAGCTCAAACATCGGCCGGAGGGGTAAGGGAAATCCACGAGCTCCACTCCCAGTAATAATAAATAAATAAATAAATAAATAAATAAATAAATAATAATAATAAATAATTAAATAAACAGATAAATAAACTTTAGTCGTAACGCTGTGTTTCCTGTGAGTTCTCTGGTTTCCCCCACAATCCAAAGACATGCGCTACATATGAATTGGATCAACTAAATTAGCTGTAGTATATGAGTGTGTATGTGTGAATGCGAGAGTGTATGGGTGTTTCCCAGTACTGGGTTGGAGCTGTAAGGGCATCCGTTGTGTTAAACATATGCCGTAATAGCTGGCAGTTCATTCCGCTGTGGCGACCCCTGATAAATAAGGGACTAAGTCGAAGGAGAGTAAATGAATGAATGAATGAATGCTTTTTCTGGAAGCTTTCTCCCATCATTCTTCAGAATATTTAGTTTTGTGTTTAACAGAAGAAAGAAATGCATAAAAGTTTATAACTACATGAGTGTGAGTAAATGGTATGGGTGCAATAGTTCTTCATAAAATACCAGTCCCATTGTTCTCCCAGAGTTCGGTGTGCCCTGTGATCTGCGTTTCAGAATATGTATTATTAATATTGGTTGGATGATAAAAACAACTGCAACAATGCAAAAAAAAAAAAATTGCCTTCATACGCTTCTGATTTGATTCACATGCATTCGCATACAAAGAACTGTCCAATCACCTCTTAGTATGTAAATCTGTTGTTTACATCAAGTTTCCTCACAGGTGAGACTAAAACACAGCACATTGATGTCACTGACTACATTTACATGGACACCAATAATTAGATTTTAATCCAATTAAGACAATACTCTGATTAAGAGTTAACCATGTCAACAGCGATTTATTTATTTATTTTTTTATTTATTTATTTATTTTTTTATTAATTTAATAAATTTTTTAAATAATTTAATCAGATTAAGGTCATAATCGAACTAAACAGAAATTGAATTGAGACGAGTGGAGTATGCCGATTTTAGATGCTTTATTGAAGTGCAGTACAGACATGTAAACACAGCAATCGAATTATTACCGTCATGTAGGACTTTTCTCTGTGTTTTGCAACAGGATAGTCCACACACAAACACAAACACAAACACACACACGCACACACACACACACACACACACACACACACACACACACACACACACACACACACACTTCTGTTCGACACTCTTTGCACCTACCCAAGCAGTGCAGACCACAGACACCTGCATTGTGAAATGCTGAGTTTTTTTTCTTGTATTCAGCATGCCGTATGAACTTTCATTAAAACAACAGTCTTCCATAAGTTCATA
This sequence comes from Danio rerio, assembly GCF_052040795.2. Classification (NCBI taxonomy): domain Eukaryota; kingdom Metazoa; phylum Chordata; class Actinopteri; order Cypriniformes; family Danionidae; genus Danio; species Danio rerio. Next base: position 13,689,242 of record NC_141028.1, on the reverse strand, counting down.
GTTGCATCCAATATCTCGTTTGTCACGGAGGGGCATGCATGAAATGTTCATGAATGAAAGTGAAAGTGCCAAACTGTAGTTAAAGTCCACAAATTAAAAATCAAAAACCCGAAATTGCATGAAACTCTGGAGGAAATGCGGATAGTATGGTGACGCAATGACATGACATAAATAAAATAATAAAAAATATAAATAAATAAAATAAAGGGGAGGGGGTACAATACATACACACATACGTGTATATATACGTAGAAAAACTATATACACATTAGTGAATCAATCACCAAATAAATAATAACATCCTCAGGAAAAACAAGTACAGTTGAAGTCAGCCCCCCTTTGAATTTTTCCTTTTTTTAAAAATATTTCCTAAATTATGTTTAACAGAGCAAGGAAATTTTCACAGTATGTCTGATAATATTTTTTCTTCTGGAGAAAGTCTTACTTGTTTCAGTTCACCTGGAATAAAAGTAGTTTTTAATTTTTTAAAAACCCTTTTAGGGACAAAATTATTAGCCCCTTAAGCTATTTTTTTTCGATAGTCTACAGAAGAAACCATCATTATACAATAACTTGCCTAATTACCCTAACCTGCCTAGCTAACCTAATTAACCTAGTTAAGCCTTTAAATGTCACTTTAAGCTGTATAGAAGTGTCTTGAAAAATATCTAGTCAAATATTATTTACTGTCATCATGGCAAAGATAAAATAAATCAGTTATTAGAGATGAGTTATTAAAACTATTATGTTTAGAAATGTGCTGAGAAGAATTACAGGGGGCTAATAATTCAGGGGGGCTAATAATGCTGACTTTAACTGTATATAGAATGTAGCATGGTAAGGCTCTTTACAGGCATGAAATTGTGCAGCAGTGAAAGATACACACAATGATAAATGCAATAAAGTTATAATAGACATAATTAAAACATATTGAATAATAATAATAACAATAATAGAATTGTCAGATTTTTGTCACCCAATACAGAGGTATATATATTTTTTTCTAAACATACCACCTACCATACCGCAGTAGTTTAAACCGTTGCACCCTCAGTAAACGCTGCAGTAGGACTGGGTGAACTGTCCCTTTAAGATGTGTTTTCTTCAAACAAGTGGATGATAAAAAAAGCAGAATTTGCTTTGAGCTTTTCCAGTTTTGATCACATGCAGATGCATTTGGCTGGATTGTTTTCACAGCATGGGGCTGTTTACACCCGGGCCCTGTACCATGAAGTTAAGTTTCAGTTTAGTTTTCAAAAATTCTGAGTTTTAGATACCATGATTGTAGCTCAGCTGCTGCATAATACACAAAAAAATAGATTTTGAAGAAAGCTAGAAACTAGTAACCATTGACTTCCATAGTATTTGTTTTTCCTATGGAAGTAAATAGTTACCAGTTTTCATCTTCAAACTATCTTCTTTTATATTTAACAGAAAGTATAAAAGTCACAAAGGTTTGAAATCACACGTGTGAGTAAATTTCAGATTTCTTGGGGTAAACTATCCCTTTAACACACACACACACACACACACACACACACACACACACACACACACACACACACACACACATACACACACAAACCCCCTTCATCAGAAAACTGGACAGAAGAGATGGATCTTTTTGTGATTTGATTGATCACAACACATTTGAATATCAGCTGTAAACTGAAGGCTAAGCTGCATGTTTGAAGCTATAAATCGATTCTATTGTGTACTTTTCTTTTGAATGTGTGAACAACATTATTAGATTTTTCTTTTATTCCTGTTTCTAGGTCTGATCGACTGCTATCTAGCGTCTAATGGCATCCGTGAGGCGATGGGGATGGCCAACAATATTTATAAGACTCTGGGAGCAAACGCTCAGACTTTGACTATTCTGGCTACTGTGTGTCTGGAAGACCCCATGACCCAGGAGAAAGCCAAGACTCTGCTGGACAAAGCCCTCGCACAGCGGCCCGACTACATCAAAGCTGTGGTCAAGAAAGCAGAGCTGCTCAGTGAGTCTCAGATCTGCTTCTCTGTAGAGTAAATCAGAAACCGTGCACATCACGGTTATTATGGTTTTTAAATTCATTCATATTTTTTAGTTTTTTTCAGTTTTGAAAAAACTTTAACGATTATAATAATAATGTTTGATGTATAAAGTTATTGTATAATAAATGGTAATCGTAATCATATTTAATTAATTTTTTATGTAATTAAAAATTTATTATTATTTTATTTCTAATTATTTTTGTTTAATTATTAACATTTTGCGCATAATATATTCTTTAGTTTTTTATATAATTATAATTTTTTGTTTTTGTTTTCAGTTCAATTTTTGGGTACTTTTTTATTTTAATAATAGTAATAATATTTGATGGATCCACTTATCATATTTTTATCAAATTATATTCATAATCATGTATTTATTATTTACTTTTGGATTTATTTTTCAGTTGATTATTTTTCTATTTCTTATTCATAACTATAAATTGATTATGTTCTGTTTAATTATTAACATTTTGCACACAATATATTATTTAGTTCTTTTTTTTCATTTAACTGTTTTTTTAATTTAGTTTTTATCAGTTTTGTAGTTTTCAGTGTAATTTTCTGATTTTTTAAGTTTAACAATAGTAATAATGTTTGGCATATCAACTTATCATATCTTGAATAAATGCATGATTATGAATACAATTTATTAATTTACTTTTTGATGTATTTTACAGTTGATTATTTTTTTATTTCTTATAACTATTAATTGATTCTTTTTCTGTTTGATTAATATTTTTATTTTATTGTTGTTATTAATAGCAGCAGTAGTAATATATTTAATTATTTGTATTATAATTTATTTAATAATGCGTTTTTTATGTTATTATCGTGAATATTATTTTAAAATTTGAATTGACTTTTTTTGTTATTGTATATATTTCTTCTATTTCTTTTACATCTAAATTTTTTCTCAATTAAAAATTTATGTATTTTAATTTTTTTATAATTTAATCAAAATATTTTTAATAATTAACTATTGGTATTATTTTTAATTTTTTTAATAATTTGTCAATTCCTCATAGTTGTGATAATTTTCTGCATTATTTAATTAGTATTTATTTTTAGTTTTGTTAGTTTTATATATATATATGTATATTAAGGGTGGAGCCGAACCCGAATACGGTATTCGGAAAGGCACGAATAGCGTGTTTTTACGAATACTTGATTCGAACAAATACTTGAAAAATTATTTGTATTCGGGAGCAAGAAAAACACTGTATCAAAAAGCTGCGTTTCCTCATGAGACCACAGTGCATGCCTGAGAGAGAGAGAGAGAGAGAGAGAGAGAGAGAGAGAGACACGCTCAGTGCAAAACGCGCCAAAGCCCGAAACTGAAAGCGAGACGTGACTTTTAAGGGGCTGTTTCATATGGATTTATTAATCATTCTTACTGTTCAGTGATGGCAAACTGCCGTAGTTTATTAAAGACGCAAACCCCTCACTGCACGTCAGCTGCGCGCCTTCAGCAGACCTCCTCATTCCTGCAGCACGAGAGCTTTATGATTGTTTATGCGCGCCAAAAGTGGCGGATCTGTCCGGTAAAATATCTGACTGCGTGTCCCCGCATCCCTAAGGACTGTTTGGCGAAATATTTGACTGCATGTCACTGCATAACAAACGACTGAAAGGATATAACTAGAGAAATCTCCACTGTGCCACTGTGCGTATGGCAAGCCGTCTTAGCATTTAAACCTTGTTCAGACTATCCATAAATATATTTAGATATATCTCTAATTATATTTTGACTTGTCATAATTATAATTCAGATTGGAAATATCTGCAAATATATTATGACTGACTAGTCATATTCCTCCATGGACATTCATTGAAAAATATTTGCAGATATCTCTAAATAAACAAACAAACAAACTTTGTGTCTGTTTTGTGGCTGGCAGATGATAATAGCAGGGCTGTATCTTTTAGTATTATATAGAATACTTTTGTTCTGCCAGATCTCCCAGGCAGGGTTTATTTAGATTTATTTAGTTAATTTTAGTTTTAGGAATTCTGTCCATTGGAAAAAAGTTCTTTCAGAAGAAGAACAGTTTTTTGAAGTATTATTTGTTTTTATTCTGTCTATTCAGTGTCCTTCAACAAGAACAGTGGTGGTGGGGTTCATAATATTCACAATGGTATTTTATGAGTTGTTGGTTTAACCATGGATGAGATAATGGCTTCTATGTTATTTTCTTTTCAATGACATTTCTTATCACATGTTCAAAAACAACAGCCAATATTGCATATCTATAATTTATATAATGGGTATAATTAAACAATACTTTCAATATAACGTAAATTAGTAGTGTAATAGAAAAAATATATTTTTTGCGCCATTTTGAATTTTACTCGAATACAAATACAAATACAAATACTTTTCCCCTCTCAACAAATACAAATACAAATACCGGCTGCTCCGCACATCCCTAATGTATATATATATATATATATATATATATATATATATATATATATATATATATATATATATATATATATATATATATAGCATTATACTATTATTGTCTCTTTATACTTTATTATCTTTTTATGTAATATTGAATCATAATAAAGTATTTTTTAACATTAAATCAATTTCTCTCACAGGTCGAGAACAGAAGTATGAGGAAGGAATTGCTCTTCTGCGAAACACGTTAGCCAATCAGAGCGACTGTGTGCTGCACAGAATGCTGGGAGATTTTCTGGTTGCTGTTAATGACTATCAGGAAGCGATGGACCAGTACAGTATAGCACTGAGGTAAATGACAGACTCTATGTCCAATGCACTTTTTTGAAGCAAGTCCCAAGCTAAACATGAGTATCTCCATACAAAGTATCTTCTTTACCATTTCTATCCATTGGATCCTGGAAGGAACAACTTAAAACCATTAACAAGTTACAGCTTTTCTGCTACTTGCTAACAGTATTTGTGTAAAGGTGACTTATTTATGCCCCTTTTTACAAGATGTAAAATACGTCTCTGATGCCCCTAGAGCAGGGATGGGCAAACTTGATCCTCGAGGGCCGGTGTCCCTGCAGAGTTTTGTTCCAGCACTAGTCAAACACACTTGAACAAACTAATCAATGTCTTCAAGATCACTAGAAATCTTTAAGCAGGTGTGTTTGATTAGAGTTGGAGCTAAACTGTGCAGGGCACCAGCCCTCCAGGACAGAGTTTGCCCACCCCTGCCCTAGAGTGTGTATGTGAAGTTTTGTAGTGGTTTTCTTGGTTTTTCTCTTACTAAATCAAACTCAGTCTGGAGGTTATGAATAACAGAAGAATATACTTTATTGTCGACAACAAAGGAGAACTTTCAGGAGACCCCCAGTAGCATCTCTGTCTGAAAAATTCTGTCTCACTCAAATTATAGCCTGTTTAAATAGTCTTCTACACCAGTTTTTTTCTTTGTTCTCCATATGTTACACAAGATCCCTCCTACTTTAACCCTTGACCCCAACCTGGTAGCTATATATCTTATCCATCTATACGTCTCTGTTTACACATGTGTTGCTCTATTCTTATCCATTTCCTGAGACACCTTAGTTGATTACTCAGGCTTTCTCCCGCTCTCTTCTCATCCACTTCTCGTGACCCTTAGTGGTTTCCTCAGGCCCTTTCCCCTTACATAACACTTTAATTGTTTTAATGGTAGGCAAATCTACAAGCAGATTATACACATATAATTTGAATATATAGATTAACTTCACACTTTAAAGAGTATAAAATCCACTTCAGTTTCCGCTCATAATACCCCACAGATCATGTTTTATAACTCTTTGAAACTGAGCCTTTCAGGCTTGATCCTAGTGAGATTGCGCTCTTTTCAAAAGAGGGTGGAGCTTCGAACGCTCATGAGTCAGCATAAGGATAGATTCACAAACAAGACCAACGTACTATGCTCATGAGGGAGAGATGGTAATTAATGCATGGAGCTTTCCCCCTCTGATGACGTCGTGTACAAAGGGAAAATGTCAATCAAAGTGTTCCTGCAGATTTTTTTTTTATCAAGTGTGATTATAAAAAACAGAATGAATGCATTTTTACCATTAGAAGCTGCCTGGTTATATTCACACACTGTTGCCACACAACTGTGTTTAAAGCCCTTATAAAAGTCATTTTTGCATAATAGATCCCAATTATTTATCATTGGCTAAACATTTTCAGGGAGTCTCATTAATGAGCAGAACTTCCAACGCAAAAAGTTGTGATTGTGAAAAACAAACCTGACAGGAAAATATGCGCAGCTAAACTCAAAGTAAACATATTTACCTTCAATATTGACTCAGCTGAACCACTTTAAATCATTGTATGAGCCATTAGAAATGTTTTGAATAAATCTTCTCTCCGTTAACAGAAATTAGGGAAAAATTAAACAGGGCGGCTAATAATTCAGGGAGGGCTAGTGTGTGTGTGTGTGTGTGTGTGTGTGTGTGTGTGTGTGTGTGTGTGTGTGTGTGCGTGCGTGCGTGCGTGCGTGCGTGCGTGCGTGCGTGCGTGCGTGCGTGCGTGCGTGCGTGCGTGCGTGCGTGCGTGCGTGTGTTTTTGTTTTTGTTTTTACTGAGCCTTGCTTGAGGTTTTAACTGGTAAATGAGACCCCCCCCCCAAAAAGTCATTTGAAATACTGCTGGTATTAATATGTTCCTGTGCTAATGAAAATGCTATTAAAGGGATAGTTCAGTTCAATTCAAGTTTATTTGTATAGCCATTTTTACAATAATTATTGTTTCAAAGCCGCTTTACTAAAGGTGTTTTCTACAGCTCATCTTAAAACTAAATTGACTCAAGTGCTTCAAAACTTGAATGAATTTCTTTCTACTACACAACACCAGATATTCTGAAGAACCATTGAAAAAGCAGCATCAATAATAGGATGTATTTTTTTCCAACATTCTTGAGTTCCTGTTCATTTGTGTTTAACAGAAGATACAGAGCGACAGTGCAGGATGAGTTGATGATTTTCAGTTTTGTGCTGAACTCTCCTCTTCCATTATATCTTTAATGCATTGTTTCTGTAACAGAGGCCAGCTAGCCAAGTGCTAGACAGACACTAGAGGCCATGGTCTTTAGCCTCCTTGTTAGAGCAACTGACTCCCATGCAAAGAATCACCGGTTTGATCCCAGCTCAGGGCGGGATGGGTGCAGTAGAACCGGTGGGTTACACGTGGGGCTCGTCCGGGATGGGTGTGAGTGTTACGAAGGCCAGGTAGCGAAGTGCTATGCAGGTAAACTTCACTCCTCTGACCTCAAAAGCTGTTCAGCCATAGACGCTGGAGGCCATGCTCTTTAGCCTCCTGGTTAGAGCAACGACTCATGCCAGTTTGATTCCAGCTCAGAGCTGGCTGGGTGCAGTAGAACCGGTGGTTTAATTTCAGAGTGATAAAATCCCACCTGTTGAGCTCTCTATAATATAAAGATGACGGTGTGCTTCTGTTCCTCGTCCACAGCCTGGACCCCAATGACCAGAAGTCACTAGAGGGGATGCAGAAGATGGAGAAAGAGGAGAGTCCCACAGACGCCACGGTGGAGCTGGACGGAGACGACATGGAGGGCAGCGGCGAGGAAGGAGATCTGGAGGGCAGCGACAGCGAGGCGGCGCAGTGGGCAGATCAGGAGCAGTGGTTCGGCATGCAGTGACCACCACGACTCAAATGTGTTCTGAAACACATCACGCTCACTGCTGCCCTCTACTGGACATTGATGGATCGCTTTGATTTGGTATTCGGTTTGGTCTCCAGTTTTGTCATAAAAAGGGTGATATTGTACAGCAGAGAGTTCTTGAGCTGGCTAATAATAAGCTGTACCTCGAGGATGATGTCGATTGGATGTTGGATTAAAAAAATATAAAGAATTTACTAATTATTTGGTCATTTAGTCTCCAGTTTTGTCATACAGGAGATATAAAAAAAAACCAAGCTAATATAGTACAACTGAGAGCTCTTGAGTTCAGAGATGAGCAGACCAACAATAAACTGTCCATTTAAACATATAAAGGATTTACTCTATTATAGTTTCTCATGCTTTATGAACATCATGAGCTTCACTTTTGCAGCTTTTTTGTTTTTCAGTGTGTCAGTTCTGTTATTCTGCTGCTCTTTTGAGCTTTGGTTCACTCTATTGAAAAAGATGATTGTTTAAAGTTACTCTTTACATCACAGAGTGCTAATGCTGTGTGTTTTTGTTGGATATGATGGAAATTTAAGCTGTTTTTCACCACAAAATCAAAAAGGAAGCTTTATGTTTTTGCCCCCACATAATTTTTAACAGTTTGTCCTATATTGTTTTTCCATAAAGGCGATCAAGTGTTGTTGTTTTTTTGTTTGTTTTTTTATGGAAAAAAGGCATACTTTAATATAGTTTTATTTGTTCGTTTTTGTCATATCGAGTCATATATTATGCCATATATATATATATATATATATATATATATATATATATATATATATATATATATATATATATACACACTTTGTAAAAAATGTTCAGTTTATGGATTTTTGTGGCGAGTACATATAAAAATTTCACCTCAAAATCAAAGAAAATTTTTGTTTTTTGGGAATTGTACTTAAAAAAGTACAATAAAAACAGTACTGAAACGGCTTGAAAATGGCTTAGTGTTGGGACAATTGAGTGGATTGAACATAAATTAAGTTCTCCTCCCCACCCCCCCACCACCCACCAAAAAAAAAAAGAAAAAAAAAAAACACTTTTTCCTCATTTTAAATTAGTTGAAAAACGGCACACCTTTTGTTTTTGGAACAAAAAAAAAAAAAGCTTTTTCTTTCACTCGAGTACTTTTTTTGGGTCTGTATTGGTACTTTTGAGTTGAAGCGGCTGAATGTTAGGAAATTTCTTCAAGTTGTATTGAACCATAAAATCGGAAAGAAAATTTTGTTAAATGTTTTTGCCCCCTCACATTGACAGTTTGACAGTTAAACCCTCTTTATTTTAAAATATTATATTTTCATATATACCATGTACACCCCACCTTTTTATGAATTTTGTGGTGATGACAGGTAATATTTCACCCCAAAATTAAAGAACAAAAAATGAAGCCATTAACTGTCAAATATTTTTTGACCATTTTATCATCCTTTTATGTAAAGCAGTTTGTTCCTGATGTTCTTTAAGCTTATCGCTGCATTAAGAGTTTATTTTTCTGCTTTAATAAGAGATTTATCCCAATGCAAAGTTTTTAGTTCATTTTCTTTTTGTTCTGTGGTGAATCTAGCTCTGTGAAATTTGCCCACGCTCATATAAATTGAAATGTCTGTAAGCTTATTTTATTTTCTGCTGCTTTTTTTTGTATTATTTGAATGTTTCTATATTGTGTAAATAGGACTATTTTTTAAATGTTTTTGCAATTAAAATCATGAACACTCGTAAGCTTTCCATCTTATGAATATCATTTACTAACCCGCAAAAAAGACAGCAATACGACCATGTAATATCTTTTTATTAATGAACCACAATTGATTGTGATAATTACAACACTGATCTGGCAGCTCCGGCTGTAAAAGACGGCCTGTTTCTCAATGTCTCTCACACACACAAACACACACCTGAAATGAGCCTCGGCTTTAAAACATCCCCATTTGCACATCCCTGCGCAAAACAGCAACATAAACTATCAGGTTTTTTTTGGTTAATTTACATATTTCACAAAAGGTTCAATATTTTTTTCAAATTAAATAGTTCCTATACAAAAGTTTACCATTAGGGGGGACATGCATCATCAAATCTGCTTTAATGTCACATTTCAAGAGTATTTCCAAACTTCAATGTTCAGCTTTATTTGTCGCTCCTAATGTTTGAGCTTCTTCTAAACTAACGATGCAAATTATTCAGGTTTTTTTTGTTTGGACATGCAGGCCTAGACTGATGTGTGGAGCTGCTTGAAACAACACATGCACTAAAGTCAAGAAAAGCTTCTGCATGGAATACAGAGAGTAGATGGGTTTAATTCTCTGGAGCTGAAGAGAGAGAGAGAGAGAAAATAAGACACGGTTGAACTCAGAAACACAGATAATGTAGATGTATAACAATTTGACGTCATGCTACTGCAAACATTAAGATGTTAATGATCAAACATTTTCGAGGTGTTGGCACATTGTGCATATTACGTCAGTAGACACACAGGAAAGAGGTGAAGTGTGAATATTTCAGTACTCACTCGCTGATGCACTCTGGACAGATGATTGGTTTTAAAGGGGTCCTGTTATGCTCTGATGTTGCAGTTCAAACTATCTCACAGGTTATAGGATGCTGTTAACGTCTCTGTTAACATGTTTAATTCTGTGCAGTGATGTGACGTAACATTACTGTAATTGGCTTTTTCTCAGGAATTGTTCTTTACAAAGTAAGATAATGCTGGCTTTCACACAGTCCATTTGTGTTGTGGCAGCATGAAGGAATTAAGTTAACTCGTTCATTCATTTTCTTTTCGGCTTAGTCTCTTTATTAATCTGGGGTCGCCACAGCAGAATGAACCGCCAACTTATCCAGCATATGTTTTACACAGCGGATGCCCTTCCAGCTGCAACCCATCTCGGGAGTTAACGTATTTGTTTTATGTTCAATCCACTTACATTTGTAAAAACTTTCAAGTTACCCCTCCAAAAAAGAAAGAGAATTGTGTTGGTTCAGCTCGTTTTAAATAAATAGTTTGAACAAACCGCAAACATTATTTTTATTTATTTATTTTTTATTTTTTTTAGAAAAAGTGTACTTTAACTTTACATCTTTAGGTTTGAATCTGTACTTCTCCACTATTTACCTTCAACTTGTAGTCGATATTTTCTGGCAGTCATGGAGGAGAGGAGAGCGTGAGACTGTCATTTGTCATGTGAATTGTCTCATAGATTGCGTCATCAAATTCGGAGCTCCTATTGGTTTTTGGATTGACGCTCATCACAGCTGTTATCACACTGCGGGAAAGTGTCTGAAATCTTCCAACACTGCCCGAACGTCATCAGAGAACAAAAATCTGATCGCAAAGGGCACTAAACGGCTGTCAGTGAACATGTCAAACCAACAATCAAAGATCACAGATTTTAGCCTGGAATTTCAGAAATCTATTATGATTTTCCTAATTTGTCTCAGATGACAAAATCATGGCTGAAATCTCAGTTTAAACAGGGCTTAAGGCTGGTTTATACTGTGTAGAGTGATCAGCGTGACCCACGGCACCTGCCTTGCGCGTAGTCCTGCATTTATACTTCTGCAGGCTGTTTGTGTTGCTCTGCAATAACACTTCTGAAGCGCTAGCTGGCAGTAGGTTATGTTCCTCTGTGTCGAGTTTCTTCACGGGTGTTTTGTTTTTTCTGAACGCTACCTTAATGTACAAGTAGCTAAAGCTCATTCAGAGGCGGAAATCGGCGAACGTGCAACAACTTTAATCAGGAGGTAAACAAAATAAAACTTGTCATTGATTGCTCCTACACGGGACTCGACACTTGCAAACACTCGCTGCAACGAGTTCACGCGGCTCTCACCCCTGCCTACACTCGTCACCGGCACCAAGCCGGTCTACGCGTCTTTGCGACATGCAGTTACATTTTTTGAGAAGTATAAATCAGCCTTTAGTCCCCTACTTATCAGGGGTCACCACAGCGGAATGAACCGCCAACTACTTTAGCATATGTTTTGTGCAGTGAATGCCCTTCCAGCCACAACCCAGTACTGGCAAACACCCATACACACTCATACACTACAGCCAGTTTAGTTTACCCAATTCACCTGAACCGCATGTGTTTGGACTGTGGGGAAAACCGGACCATCCGGAGAACACCCACGCAAACACTGGAGAACATGCAAATGCCAACACTCGAACAAGCGACCTTCTTATCCAAGATGGATCTAATATACTAATGCAACGTGACACAATCGCGACACAATGACACACGTGACACAATCGCTTTTGGCACAATCGCGACACAATGACACACGTGACACAATCGCTTTTGGCACAATCGTGGCACAATGACACACGTGACACAATCACTTTTGGAAGACGACTTTTTTGAGATATTTTACAGTCAACTGACACATTAGTTTTTTTTAAATTAACACAATAGTTACTTTCCCTGGTAAATAGTTACTTTTATAATTATGTAACTATGTTACTATTTGCGAGAAATGACTAGTGACTATAACCAAAGACTACAGAATGCACAAGACATGTCACTCATATAATTTGGAATGGGGAAAAGTGTAACCAATATGGTGAATGAAGCCCCGCCTTCTAGTACAGGAGCCAATCAGCAATGGCTATAGACTGATGATACTCCGGGGAAGAGGCTAGTACTAGACGTAGGTTTCTGCAGATTTTGTGTGATACAAACATTTAGAAATGAAACTAAAGAGTCAGCTGTTGTTTAATTTTATTGGTTTATTATTGTATGGAATGTTATCGTAAGCTTGGCAAGCAGTTTTGGAGAATTTGATGTTTCCCCATACTGCCCGAGAGACTTTTCAAAGATGGCCGCCGAGTGAAATGACTTGCCTTAAACGGACTTTCCTATAACTAATTACTCTTTTAAAGGAATGTGCCCAACACTGTTGCCTAGCCACACTAGAACACCGAACTTGTTTATTTCTTGTCAAAAATTAATAATTTCTTACATTTATATAGCGCTCTTCTGGGCACTTAAAGCACTTTACACATAGGGAGAATCTCCTTATCACCACCAGTGTGCAGCATTCACCTGGATGATGAGATGGCAGCCTATTGCGCCGGCACGCACACTGGACACTGATTGGTGGAAAGAAGACAGAGATGAAGCCAATTATGATATGGGGAGGGTTTGGATTGGAGGGCAAATTTGGCCAGGATGCCAGGGTGGAACCCCTACTCTTTTTTCGAAGGACATCCTGGGATTTTTAACGACCAGAGGGAGTCAGGACTTCAGTGTAACGCCTCATCCTAAAGATGGCGCTCACTGAGCAGTAGAGTCTCCATAAAGATACTGGGGCATTAGGACCCACACTGACCGCAGGTTGGTGTCCCCTGCTGGCCTCACTAACCACCTCTGGCAGCAACCAAGCTTTCCCATGTGGTCTACCATCCAGCCCTGCTTAGCTTCAGTGGGCAACAATGTGAGAGTTGCAGAGTGCTAGCTGCCAGAATAAAGGCATTAAGGTGTGCCTCATGTTTTCAGAAGGGCTAAGTGTGCTCGGTGTGATCGGCTTCTAATTATGCATGGTGTTTGACAAACTCGCATTAAGACTCTTATAAAAGAACTGATTTTGTGCCATTTAAGAGTTGTTTTTCCAGCAACACTCGTCAACTAACAGCACGGTTTCATCCCAGAATTCATCCTAAACATTATAATACAAAACCAAGAGGATCATTTGTGCTCAGTTCATTTACTACTATATACAGACATGTACATTACAATAAAAATAATTCATCTATAATATTAGAAATCACTACACCGTCCCTATAAACACATGGTAAAGTAAACATCTCCAAAAACAGCTTTCATCCTGAAGCATTCATCAAATCAAACTAGCTAGTGTTGTAGTAGAAGGGAACAAGTGCATCTGGCTAGTCTTCCATAGAGCATAAAAAATAAAAGCTATCTTAGTAAGCAACTGACGGAAACTGAGGTAGCTGCAAATCTACTTCAAGCAAAATGATTTCCTCACGACGAAGAGGAACAGAAATGACGGTTGACGTCAAAATAAACGTCCATACGCAAACTCCAGCTAAAGAGAGCCCAACATATACAAAGTAATCTGATAAACGTTTTACTCTCTGGACATGAAACCTTCAAAAAAAAGCGACCTGAGAAAATATACACTTAATAATAATAAAAAAAGCTTAAAAATGTAATAATAATAATAATAAAAAAACATTATTTTCTGACAGCAATACGCTATATATAGAGATATATGTATATATATATATATAAAAATTCAAACAAGGCTTGGATGCGTGTGCAAACGTGAAGGGTAATTGTTGCTCCTTGTTAATGAATGTTGTGTCTCTGGTTATTTGGAGTCAGGTCTGGGATCAGTCAGGAGTGCCGGAAGAGCTGGGTTATGTTAGTGCTGTACAGCCACACCACTAGAGGGAGTGTGAGAGCTATGAAGGGCCAGGAGACGCCGTCAGTGCATGCAGAGAAGGACCAGCCTCTCCTGTCCTCCTTTTCCTCCTTCAGGTCTTTACCAGGCTCCAGGTAGGTCCTCGCCACAAATTTGAGCAGCTCGTCCAAGAGGATGACAGGCAGCGAGATCTTCAGCACCATCATCCACTGCGTCACATTCAGAGGAGTGATCTGGAAGATGACCTGAACCACACACAAAACAACAACAATGTCAAACAAATAAAACTATAATGTTACAACTATAATGGCTACTTCTGTGACGACCACCACACAATGACGACTACTCTTCTAGACAACTTCTGCAAGGATGACTACTACTACAATTACAATGACGACGTGGCTACTATTACGACAACTTCTGCAATGAGGACTACTTCTACGATAACCTCTGCAACTACTACTACTCCTTCTGTGACTACTACTACGACAACTTCTGCAACGACGACTACTACAATGACAACTTCTGCAACTACTACTACTACTACTGTGACTACTACTACAACTTCTGCAACGACGACTACAACTTCTGCGACGACTACTACTACTACTACTACTACTACTACTACAATGACAACTTCTGTAACTACTACTATTACTACTACTACTGCGACTACTACTACAACAATGACGACTACAACTTCTGCGACGAATACAACAATGACAACTACTGCAACTACTACTATTACTACTACTCCTACTGTGACAACTACTACAACTACAATGATGACAACGACTACAACTTCTGCGACGACTACTACTACTACTACTACAATGACAACTTCTGCAACTACTACTATTACTACTACTCCTACTGCGACTACTACTACAACAATGACGACTACAACTTCTGCGACGAATACTACAATGACAACTTCTGCAACTACTACTATTACTCCTACTGTGACAACTACTACAACTACAATGATGACAACGATTACAACTTCTGCGATGACTACTACTACTACTACTACAATGACTACTTCTGCAACTACTACTATTACTACTACTACTGCGACTACTACTACAACAATGACGACTACAACTTCTGCGACGAATACAACAATGACAACTACTGCAACTACTACTATTAATACTACTCCTACTGTGATAACTACTACAACTACAATGATGACAACGACTACAACTTCTGCGACGACTACTACTACTACTACTACTACTACTACAATGACAACTTCTGCAACTACTACTATTACTACTACTCCTACTGCGACTACTACTACAACAATGACGACTACAACTTCTGCGACGAATACTACAATGACAACTTCTGCAACTACTACTATTACTCCTACTGTGACAACTACTACAACTACAATGATGACAACGACTACAACTTCTGCGACGACTACTACTACTACTACAATGACAACTTCTGCAACTACTACTATTACTACTACTACTGCGACTACTACTACAACAATGACGACTACAACTTCTGCGACGAATACAACAATGACAACTACTGCAACTACTACTATTACTACTACTCCTACTGTGACAACTACTACAACTACAATGATGACAACGACTACAACTTCTGCGACGACTACTACTGCTACTACTACTACTACTACAATGACAACTTCTGCAACTACTACTATTACTACTACTCCTACTGCGACTACTACTACTACAACAATGACGACTACAACTTCTGCGACGAATACTACAATGACAACTTCTGCAACTACTACTATTATTCCTACTGTGACAACTACTACAACTACAATGATGACAACGACTACAACTTCTGCGACGACTACTACTACTACTACTACTACTACAATGACAACTTCTGCAACTACTACTATTACTACTACTCCTACTGCGACTACTACTACAACAATGACGACTACAACTTCTTCGACGAATACTACAATGACAACTTTTGCAATGACTATTACTTCTACTACTACTACTACTACTACTACAATAAATTCTGAGACAACAACAACAACTACTACTACTACTACTACTACTACTAAAATGATGATGGCAACTATTACTTCTATTACAACAACGTCTACTACTACAACAACAATAATGACGACAACTACGACTTCTACTACTACTAATACAATGAGAACTTCTGCAATGACTGCTTCTGCGACTACTAATACTATTACTACTTCTGCAATGACTACTACTACAATGACAATTTCTATCACTACTAATTTATTTCTAATTAATTTATTTCACCACTACATTTATTTCAATCACCAGTACCTTAACCGCTACAATTTATTTTTCACTACTACTATTAGTATTATTTATTTTAATGATAACTAGTTTTACTTTTGCCACTACCACCCAATTTGTTTCCATTACTACTAATTTCATTACAATTATTTATCTCCACAACTACTAAATTTCCACCACCAGTAGTACTACTAAAATTATTTTCTATTACTATAGAAAGTATTTATTATATTTAATTCACACACTACTACTATTCATTTTCCCTCTACTATTTATGACTTTACTACTGATATCATCTACAACATCATGTTTCCTATTACTACTGTTTTAAAGGAGGAAAGTGCACATGCTGCTGTTTATCTTCAAGGCCTTGCATGGTAAATTACCAACTTGTACTTGTAATACTTTGTTCATTTACACTGACAGCTATAGTACTAAATCTTCTGCCAAACTCATTTGAAATGTCCCATGAGTTCAGACTCCCTGGGAGAAGAGATTTTGCATCTCAAATGGGACTATCCTGGTAAAATGAAGCATAAATTTAAAAAATAAAATAAACTACCACCACTTCTAATGCAACCACTTTTTTCATGACTCCAATCTAGTATAATCTACAGTACACTACATTGGCTAGTTGTTGACTAGTGGTGTTAAGAAGAAAATGAAGACGTGTGTGTGTGTTGTACCGGCAGTGGCTCCACATAGAGGATGAGGAAGTGCAGAGACATGGAGAGACAGATGGCTCCCAGCAGCCAGATATTCTCCCAGGGTGGCATGCGCACCAGAGACTGGTTCTCGGACAGACTGCAGGAGGAAAGAGGACATCATGAACACAAAGCTCACAGTCAGACGTGATGTAGAAGACAGCTGTGTGCTTTGAGGACTGACCTGTTGAGGGCGTTGCACATCTCAATGGTGACGAGCACAGACAGGGCCATGGTCATGGGGTAAGGAGACTCGAAGACGTGACACTCCAAGTCCTGGAAGTCAGGATTATCAGGAGAACACTGCAGGAAATGACTCTGAGAGGAAGAGAGAGAGAGCGCAGATAAGGAGGATTTAGGACAATAAGAAAATCTCATATCACGGTACAAGTCATCTCCTATGCTGATAACAATATATATCGCAAAATAGTATGATTTCTGTAAATTCAACCAATTAATAGTTTATGTACAGGAATTGGACAATGAAACAGAAACACCTGGTTTCATACCACAATAGTATGGTGTAGTAGGGTGTAGGGCCTCCTTTTGTGGCTAATACAGCATCAATTTGCAATACAGCATCAAAACACCCCAAAGTGGCTCTATAATATTTAGATCTGGTGACTGGCTAGGCCATGGGAGATGTTCAACTTCACTTTCATAAACTGTATTTAAACTCTGCTAATTAAACTTTCACACTCTGCACATCCCACCAGTAAGAACAATCAATGAAGTTCAAATTTAGCCATGAAACCTCCAACACCAAATTAGCCAGCGTATTAGTATCATTATTCAACCCCTGTTTTTTATTGACCACTTGAAAAGCACTATTTATTGTTTACATTTTAAAGTATGTACTCAGAAATGTACTTTTTCATATGTGATCTTACTTTATTTAAAATGTCAGGGCAAGTTTCATTAAAAATGTACAAATGCGAAATAAATATTACTAAAATAATATAAAACGATTTCAAAAATGAATGATTGCAGGTAAAACATAAAAATAAATACTATTGCTGTCTGCATCTCTGTAGTATTGCACTTGTAAAAATCCTATCAAATGATATAAAACATCCTATGAAATTACTTTTTATTTTGCCCATATAATATATGTTGCAATATTTCACAATCCCATGAGGAGCTATAAGATGCAGATATAAATGAAATGTGCAAACAGTGTGATAAAAGAATGCATATGGCGGTTTTGTCTTCCATGCATGAAAGTTCCTAAGGAATCCTAAATTTCCTAAGGCTGATACACACACCATTTATTTAAAAACAGAGATACGTACCAGCTGGTAAAGTGTGATCATTGGACCATCATCAGCAACAATGAACCACCAGGCTGCAGCTCCTACAGTAGCAGCACCCACATAACCTGACAAACATCACACACACAAGTTAATAGACATGCAATACTTGACCATAAAACTATTAAATACTAATATTTGCATATGCAAGTTACACTTAAATTTCTGACAAGTTGCTCACAGGTGAAATACAGCTATTTCAATAGAAATCTCAAAGATTTGATCAATGTAAATGTGTTACATTGACCAGAAAGATGCTGCTTGGTTTAGGTGCCAGCTGTGCTTCACACATTGCAAGCAAAAAAAAAAAACAAAAAAACAAAAACAAAGAACTAATATCTGCTCAAAAAGCCAATAAAAGTAAGTAAATCTACTCAAAGGTAATGAGTTTTTCGTGTTATGATTAAATTGCTGAATCTGTAAATCTCAGTAAATGGTATTAATTCCAAGACTGAACTTCAAAAAGCTGCAAAAAATTTTTATTTTTACAGGCAAATTAATAAAATAAAATGCTTGGCATTACCTACTTTTATACACATGATGAGAGTAAACAAATGTTTCAACCAAATTAAACTGCAAAAAGAATTGTAAAGTACAATAGGTAACACTTTGTTAACATTTCCTAATGAGATTTAATATTGCAGAGAGAAAAAGGAATTTATTACAGCTATTATGTTAACATTAGTTTAAAAATACTACTAATATGATGATGATGATGATGATGATGGACGACTACTACTACGTCTTTGACAACTACTACCATTACGAGTACTACTACGATGAGTACGACTACTAGTACTAAGACTATGATTACAGCTACTAGTACTTTGACTACAATTACGACTACGATTACGACTATGACAACAATAACGACTAATAGTACTTAGACTACAATTACAACTACTAGTACTACGACTACTAGTACTATAACTATGACTACAATTACGACTAGTAATACGACTAAGATTGACTACTACTAGTACTACGACTATGACTATAATTACGACTACTAGTACTACGACTATGATTACGACTACTTCTAGTACTATGACTACAATTCCGTCTACTACTAGTACTACGACTATGACTACTGTAATGGCCTCAAAAGGATTATACATGTTTTCTTTTATTTTTAATGCCTTTATTTTACTTGTGGTTTATATATAAATCTGAATAAGTTGGAGAGGACAGCGTACAGGGATGCATACATGCACCGTTGAGGGCGCTGTGAGAAAAGAGACATTGTGTGTTCATAAGAGAAGAAGAGTCAGATAAGTGATTCAGTCTGTAAGTGAACCGTTTTTGTAAATGAATCGTTGTTGTTGTACAGAAAAAAAAAAGAGAAAAAAAAGACTGGGGCAAATAAATCTACAGAAAATCAAAAGGCTGTCCTATTCATTGTTCAAGGGGGCAACACTACTAGTACTATGACTACTATTACGACTACTAGTACTACGACTACAATTATGACAACTAGTACTATGACTACGATTACTGGTACTATGACTACTAGTACTAAGACTACGACTAAGACTATTAGTACTACGACAACTAGTACTAAGACTGCGATTACGACTACTAGTACTATGACTATGATTACTAGTACTAGTAATCATAGTATGACTACGATTAGTACCATTACTACATTTACAACTACTAGTACTACGACTACAAGTACTAGTATGACTACTATTACTAGTATGACTATTAGTACTACTACTACTACTACTACTACGACTACTACGACTACTACATCTCTTTAGTAAATGTTAACAATGAGAAGGCTTATTTATTATAGCTACTATGTTAATATTAGTTTAAAATACAACCAACTTATATCAGTTGTAAACTCAATGTCATAAAACAATTACGACTTTGAATCGGCTTACGAATACAATTTTAAAATGTTATCAGGCATTAACTGAGAAATTAACCATATATAGTTAAAGCTTTTATCGTTTTCATTGTGAGTTTAATTAAATTATTGACGGATAGTGTTAATGTACATTACCCCTAAGGTCACAACATTTTACAATCAATATTTCATTATGTAGTACGCCAGATTAACTTGAAAATTAGCTAAATAATTATTTCTCCAAGCAAATGTTATATCACTTAAAAAGCACAATGTGAATATTCTTAAAAACCACTCTAAAAGTTGAAATAATAAATAAACATTTATTGTATTTTGAAAGTGCCCATGATATCAATATTGTGCATGTTCATTATCACCATATAATGAATTATTCAATATCAGCATATGTATGTTTGTACAGAAACTCACAGCCGATGGCCAAGTATCTGAAAAAGAGCCATCCGGAGATGAGGGGCTCTTTGGCGCTTCGGGGGGGCTTGTTCATGATGTCCAGATCAGGGGGGTTGAAGCCTAGAGCGGTGGCAGGCAAGCCGTCAGTCACCAGGTTCACCCACAGCAGCTGGACGGGGATCAGCGCCTCAGGGAAACCCAATGCAGCGGTCAGGAAGATACTGAGGAGGAGACCATCATATCAGCCACAGACAACAAACCACTTGATATTTGTATGCATGTGTGTATAAATGATTATATGTGTGAAAGTGTGTACACATGTATAAACATGTAGATGTATGTATATGAGTGCAAGAGTGTATGTGTTGATGCTTTTACGCGTGTATAAATCCAAGCATATACAGGGTCATAGTTCCACATTTTGCATAGTTTCAAAATACCGTTAGTGTCCTTCCCACTTTTTATATTTTTAGCCATTTGTTAACCATGCATTTATGCGCACATTCGTATGCACAAACTTCACGTGCATGCTCTAAAAATTTTTATCAAGGCCCCGTTTACACTGTCAGGTCTTGATGCCCAATTCTGATTTGGTGCTTATATCGTTTTTTTGTGATCCATATCTGATTAATGGGTTTACACTTGCTATACATTTACGACGTAACACATGCATAAAGGTGGGTTCTAGCACCTGCGCCATACTAGCCACAATGTAAGAAATTGAACCTAGGGCTGCACAATTCCGGCTAAAATGAGAATCACAATTGTTTTTGCTAAAAATAAATATCAGGATTTTCTCACGACTCTGCAGATGTAAAAAAAAGGTTAATATGAGTAGGCTATTATTGTTGCTATTTCTTAAATATATGTTAAAACAACAATAATATTAGGCCTATATGTACTGTAGGTTTACTGTTGGTTAAAATGTTAAATTTTAACTTGACTTTAAATTTGTCCTGGTTGTTAATGCTCAGTAAAGTGACAACATCAGAATACAACTATTCATAATAAAGGCTAGAGTAGTTATACTGACACTGATAAAGATGTATTTTCATGCACAACACTGTGTTCGCTATGAATGAAAAAACATATCAAATGCCTGTCGTAATCATAACTCTAATATGCAAAATGATCATTTAAATTGTGTGCGTGCTTTCAGTTTCAATTTCACTGCTGAGTGCAGCTCATGCCGTCACTTTGAGGAAAAAGACTAATAATAAATAAAACATAAAAATGTTTATTTATTGGTTTGTTTTCCTTAAATTTATAAATGAAAGATAATGTTGAAATCTAATAGATAATTGTTAAAGACTTTTTTACATCAGTTTGAAATTAAATATTTTGACCCTGAACGTATGGAAATGGGATTTAAATCTAAAACATTTCTTCCCGTTTTGTGCCCCGCCCACTTTTCAAACCAAAGTTACACTCTTAAACATAAAATAGGTGTATATTTACAGATAGAATTACATCCACTTTTTTTGGTTCCTTTTTGCTTTTTTGTACTGTTTCATGTGTACTGTATTGTAGGACTGATATTTCATGTAATTCTGTAAAGCTAATAATAATAACAATAATAAAACAAATAATAAAAATGGACTGACCAGACGACCTCTCCCACGTTGGAGGAGATCAGGTAGCGGATGAACTGCTTCATGTTGTTGTAGATTGCTCTGCCTTCTTCAACGGCGGCCACAATGGTGGAAAAGTTGTCATCAGCGAGGACCATCTCCGAGGCTGTCTTGGCCACAGCAGTGCCAGAGCCCATGGCGATGCCAATCTCTGCCTTTTTCAGGGCAGGGGCATCATTCACACCATCTCCTGTCTGCAGAGACACAACCAAACATTTGTTACAAACAACAACAACTAGCTATTACGATGGTTTTCTGAACTGTTGCACATGACTTGTTCGAACCATTTTGGTTAGAACAAAAAAGTTTGAGATTAAAATTATCATAATATTGCTGAAAAAAAACCGACCATACAAATACATATGTGCACTCTGAAAAAGTATTGTTTTATTTATTTTTTATTATTATCATCATCCTCACCATTAATCACTGTAATATTCAATCTTTAATTAATATCAACACTAAAAATGTTTTGACAAAATTTAAGACAATTATACCATATATAATTAGGAGAAGGGATTGATTATTGAATTTTACTGTATTTTTTACTTTTACAAAAAAAAAAAAAAAAAGAATGTTCTGATGTTCAATGATTATCATTGTACTTTTGCCTACTACAGAGTTACGTTTATTCCTAACAAACATAACAAACGGCATAAAAGGGGGATTAATTGGGACTAAAGCTACAGGACAAATTTACAGTCTATTTGAAAACTTTTAGTTTCTCTGGATGTAATGGATTTATTAGGTATTTGTACAAGTTAAATATAAAAAATAATAATAAAAACCTATAAGAAGGTCTGACAACATTTTTTAAAAGTCAGGTAAAGTATCTTTGTTTGTTTGATGTTTTCAATTACTGTGACTAAAAATCAATGCTTTTCCACAAAATACTGCTTTCCTAACTTTTCTAATCTTATTCTTCTAATGGTATTGTGTTAATACAAACTGCATTTTTATGCACAAATTTCAACAATTTTGGAAGCAATACCATTAGTTGTTTTAGAGCAGGGGTTCTCAAACCCTTCCAGCGAACCCCAAAATAACAACGCCAAAATCCTTTGAGGTTGCTATAAATATAAAAAAGGCCCAAGCCTATTGTTTATTTATTTATTTTTTAAATGTATGTAAGTGCTGTAAATGTGTAGGAAAGTTTAACTTGGTATCATGAAATCAACATGCTACATCTAAAGCTATTGCTGTATCTATAATATAATGTAATCACCCCAAGGGTCGCAGTCCAATAGAAAAAATAAATTAATAAATAAAAATTACACAATATATATTTTTAATAATAACAAATAAATAAACAGTAAATAAATAAAAATAAGAATAAATAAATAAAAGAATTTATATATATATATAATAAAATACAATAATAATAATAATAATAATAATAATAATAATAATAAATTAAATAATAATATATACATAATGATAAATAAATAATAATAAATAATAAATAAACTATTTTTATCTGCTGTAGGTTATGGCAAAAATATGGGAATTCTAATAGTTTAATAAAATTAATTTATGGAAATCATCAAGTAACTCAGGGGGTCCCAAACTCCACTTTGGGAACCACTGTCTTAGAGAAGAAAAACAAATTTAAACTAATCTCGTAACTAATTTTTCCAAAGCTGTATCTCTCACAAGCTTATGGCAGCTCACCATGGCAGTGATCTCATCAAAGCCCTGCAGGAACTCCACAATCTTGGACTTGTGTGAAGGCTCGACTCGTGCGAAGCAGCGGGCCACAGTGACCGCCTCACGCTGGGCATGGGGCGACAGGTCGTCAAACTCGCGTCCCGTGAAAGCCATGCGGTGGACGTCATCATCATCAGAGAATATGCCGATGCGTCTGCAGATGGCCACGGCCGTGCCTTTGTTATCACCGGTGATCATGATGACCCTGATCCCAGCATGGCGGCAGAGCTTGATGGAGGCCGCTACTTCTGTTCGAGGAGGGTCCAGCATGCCCACACAGCCCACGAAGGTTAGATCAGACTGGCAGAGAGAAGAATGTTTAGGAAATAAAAACTTCACAGTGAAAACTAAGAAAATCTCATGAAGTTTGATCCTTTCAAGTTTTCATTTAGATCGTTTATGACAATGACTAAGATGACAAAAGGTAATGACCTCTCCCATATAACTGCAGGTTAACTATGCTTATATATAATAACTTTAACAAGTAACTAATGGCTTTTAACAGTTCAAGTTATAAGTAACTAATAAAGTTTTGGTAACTAATAACCTTATTTTTTCGGATTTTTATTGTAATATAACCAGGGTGCGAATTACAAGGTGGGTTGGGGGGTCTGACCACCCTATTTAACGCTTGATCCCCCCCTGAAGAACATCAAAACAAGATGTATGGGTGTTCTGCCCTATAATTGTTAAGAAATAGCTTGATCTGATCTGTATCCTTGATAATATTTTCAGTTAAAATAATAGATAATGTAAATACACATTTGACCACCCCTATAATGGTTCATACCATTGTGAATGCATGTTTGTGCCAAAAAATGAATTCCCCCAGTGACAAAGAGATATTTGATGCGAGGATCAACTAGAAGATTTGTTTTAAAGGAATGTTTGACACCGCACACTGTATGAGAGAAAAAAAAACCCTGTGCATTTTTCAGTAACTTAGATGCATTCGGTAGGATAGTGTCAGAAAGCCATGTGTGTATGGACTACCCTTTCACAAAATGGAGTGAACATCCTACACGATGGTAAAAGTTTGATTAAGTTGTTTACATTCAGAGAGCAGCATTTACAGCAGATCTTTTAGTCAATAATATTGTAGTGATGTTAAAGTAGTTTAAAGATACTTGTGTGGATTACAGTGGTCTGCTAAAACGCGACATGTGGGTCCATCTGCGCTCTCATTGCAGGGGATTGAAAACAAAATCTGTGTTGTAGCACATTAATTAACGCAACACTGACGACCCATGTCTCTAAAACAAGTGGAAGAAGAAATTGTTTAATTACGGTTGGCAACACAACGTGGCGTCTCTCTGTCTTCGAAGCTATATCATGCATGTTAATGAAGTTCCACCTCATTCACAATAGAACGCACTGATTGGTTCGAACAAAGTCTATCTCATGAATTAATGCTGAAAACTCAAATATGTAATTTTGTACCCGCCAGTACAGACATCAAGTCTCCACGTTTTACACAAGGATTTTATCGCCATGACGTAGTTTTCAATTTTCTTTTCAAGACGTGAGAACAAATTTGCTTGAAATAACGGAAAAACGATTAATTTTCACTTTTGTGTGAAATATGTGTGTCCTAATAGTGTTTTTAGCATTGTGGGACACATACATGACTGTCAACATCTCTAAAAATGTGTTTTGGTGTTTCATGACCCTTTCAACAGTAATAAAAACTTCATGCCGTCTTTCATAGTCATCCATTATAAGGTGCAGGAATGCAAACCCGTCACCGTTTATTTAATAATCACAAATGCCATTGAGAACCACTCAATATCCCTCAAAACAAAAACAAAAGATTGATTTATAAATTAGATGTAATTTAATTTAATTTGTAACTTTGGTTTACTGAGGCATATTACTGAACATAATCGAAAAACTTGAGCCCCCGATCGCCAATGTATTATTCACACCCTGAATACAACAACATGCACTTGTTGTAGAGCTGCTTTAAAACAATAATTATTGTGAAAAACGCTTTACAAATAAACTTTAGTTTAATTTAGTTCAAGTAAATAAAAAAAATATTTGCTAAAAAAAGTTAACTGGCTAGAACAATAAACACGTTTTTGGGATGCATTAGACAGTACCAGCATACCAAGTAAAACAGTTGGATTATTAGTTTCTTAAATGGGAAGTTAGCAAGTTTAAATACGTTTAAAACATAGCTTAATAAATAGTTTAATCCCACATTTCAAATTACAGAATACTAAAATAATTGCAGTGTCAGTATTTTACAATATCGTGCAGCCCTACCTCATAATCAGCAAACCGGGCGGTATCTGACAGGACCATCTCCTCTTTCTTGAGTGGATTGTCACGGGTGGCCAGTGCCAGGCAGCGCAGGGTATCCCGGCCAGTCCCGTACTCGCGGATCACAGACATGATCTTGTCCTTGATGCCCTGAGTCAGAGGAACCTTGGATCCTCCAACACGGACATATGCACACCTATCGATCACCCCTTCTGGAGCTCCCTGAGGAAAACACCTTCATTTAGGCAGGTGACAAAACCACAGTCTATACAGCAACCATCGGTAACAAGTCAGTACCTTGACAAACATCTTAGAAGAGGAGGATTTGGCTTTGTTTGGGGAGCAGTACACAGACATGGACTTTCTGTCTCTGGAGAACTCGAGGGTGAACTCCTTCTTCATCAGCTGCTTGATCACCTACAGCACACACACAAACAGAATGAGTTATTAAATCAGAATTAAATAAGCAGTTGCATAATCGTTTACTGGTGGTCAAAATATTTACAGCATTGCAGGCATTGGCTCGCTCGATCTTTGACAGGTTCCTGACGTCAGTGTCAAAGACGTTCATCTTTTCCACCAGGCAGGTTAGAGCCGTTTCTGTCGCCTCTCCAACCTTCTCATAAACACCTTTGGACTGAAAGGGAGTTTGCATTTATTAAAGATTCACCCAAAAATAAAAACTACATCATCATATATTGTCCCTTATGAGCTTAAAGTATGAGTTAAACATAAAAGAAGATATTTTGAACGATGCTGGTTGCTGGAACCCATTGACTTTATTAAAAGGAAAAAAATTGCTATGGAAGTCAATGAGTGCCAGCTAACCGAATTTTTGTGTATTGCGACGCTGCCAAAACTATCCTCTCCACAGACTTGTAAGAGGGCTGGATGTCTTGAGTGCTGTCGTAATAATTTGTGTAGTTCCCCCAGAATGGGTTTACGATGAGGCGTGGAATGCCCGACACCAACAAAAACACAATAAATGATGACCTTTCCCGGAAGTGTGAAAAATGGTGGAATTTATTTACAAAGGTGATGATAAAAACGTCCAGTGCAAACATGTACAGTAACCCGCTTCCCAAAAAGATGAGTACAAAAGAATAAATACAATATCAAAAAAACTAAACTCAATATAAAGACTTCTATAAAACTCAAAAACAAACACAACATCCACAATATATAACAGAGTATCCAACACAAAGATTATTGTGCACAGTTCTGCCACAACAGGTCGCTAGCCAGGTAAACTGACAAAGATCTCGAGTCTGGTGTCTGCTAAAATAAGCCAGACTCCTCCCTTGATTGTGACATACCAATAAAAGAGAAGTCTTTCACAGAAGTAGGGAACAAAAGGAACTAAAATAGTAAATAAAATAGTGGGTAGGGTGACGCGGTGGCACAGTGGGTAGTGCTGTTGCCTCTGAGCCTCAGCTGGGTCAGTTGGCATTTCTGTGTAGAGTTTGCATGTTCTCCCCATTGTTCAGGTGGGCTTTCTCTGGGTGCTCAGGTTTCCCCAAAAAAGTCTAAAGACATGCACTATAGGTGAATTGGGTAGGCCAAATTGACCGTAGTGTATGTGTGTGAATGAGTGTGCGTGGGTGTTTCTCAGTGTTGGGTTGCAGCTGAAAGGGCATCCGCTGTGTAAAATTTATGCTGGATAAGTTGGCAGTTCATTCCGCTGTGGCAAACCCTGATTATTAAAGGGATTAAGCCGAAAATAAAATTAATGAATGAAAATAGTGAACTGTCGCTTTAACATGAGTCCTTTTCACAGTGTTTGCTCTACTGGCAGCAAACACATTTAAAGATGCACTGAATCATCAAGAATTTATTTGATCATATCATGTCTCAACTATAAATCAAATCAGAAATGTTCCCTTGAAGGGTACATTAAATTAGATTAAAACAATATACTGGCCAGGGACATCTATGACGTGATGTCAGAATGAAGGCTAAATTATTAGTGAAATTTTTACCTTTTTTAAATATTTCCCAAGTGCTCTTTAACTGAGAAAATTTGATGCAGCACATTTTTATATATAATAGTTAACTAATATCTAATAACTCATTTATTTTGTCTTTGCCATGACGACAGTACATCATATTTTTCTAGCCATTTAGAAAGATACTTGTAATGTGGTTTAATAATAAACTAATTTCGTGAGGATCACGTGTTTATGATTGAAAACAGCTGGTACCACATATGAGCTCCTTATATTTGCACCAATAAGATGAATACTGACACACTATAAATTACCAGAGCTTTCTACTCCAGTCATCTTCGTCTTAAAGAATCCCCCCTTCCACCCCTACTCCTCCCCTTCTCTGATAGGGCGGCACGGCAGCCCAGTGGTCAGCACTGTTGCCTCACAGCAAGAACACCGCTGGTTCGGCCCTTCTACAAGCCGGTCAGCGATTCTGTGTGGAGTTTGCGTGTTCTCCAACGTGTTCGCATGGGTATTCCCTGGATTTCTTGGTTTCCTCCCACAGTCAAAAAACATACACCGCAAGTAAAATGACTACTTAAAAATAGCATCTTAAGAAACCCTCTTAGCCAGAAATATCTCATCACGCTCACAAGGTTCTCGAGACCTACCTGAGCTCAAACTCTCCTCTCGCCCTTCAAAAGGGTGGGAGCCCCGAACTCTAGGATATTCTGAGCTCAGGGCTCTCTCCCGGGACAGCATGCCGAATACGCTTTATTATCAATCAGTTAACAATTTAACAATTGTCAGTGTGTACACTTAAACCTAGGTTAAAAAAGTTAACTAGGCAAGTTGAGTTAATCAAACAAGTCATTGGACAATGGTGGTTTGTACTGTAGCAAATAATAAAAAAAATAAAATCTTAAAAGGTGCAGCAGGTGATCTGCCAAAACGTTAACGGCTTAGCATAATATCTTTGACTGTCCCTCCTCTGCTGTCCAAAGCCACGGCTGCTGAAACACCAGCGTGTGCACTTTAAAGATGACAACAGATAACCCACAAGTTCTTGTCATTCGCCAGTTAGAAAACTTTATAGTACTTTATAATAATACACTTTTAATCTAATAACTGTATTATATCTAGCATGCTTTCAGCTGTGTAGCAAGCAACACTTGTCTAAATGGTCTCACTCTATCACACGCCTTGTTCTAAATCGACTACTGTATGCTTAATAGTTGGCCGGCGGAGTACAGGAATTACACTTATTACTAAGCCATACTTGCATGCTATTTCAGAGTGAATATTCAGAGTAGCATGGTAAACACTATAGGGAGCGCATCACAGGGTGTCATTGTTCAAAAATTAACCAATGTGAATATAAAAGCATTTTCACCACAGAAAAGTAGGCTAGGTCGAACGGCGCTATTTACTGATGTTTTGTTGTCAAACTAAATAAAAATATACATTACCGATGCTGTAAAAGGTCCCTTATGGAACTGAAAATAGTCACATCAATCTATTACCGTAAAGTTTCAGTGGCTGAACTACACGTCTGTGCATATAACCCATTCATAACACAACACATTCTACATCAGCTTTGTGTGACTAAAATAGTTTTAAAACAGAACATTACCTGTCTAAGAGAAATACTTCAGCCATGTTGTCATCCTTCCTCCAGCATGCAAAAGTAACTCCAATATTGATTCAGGATTTTAACAAGTTTTGATTCAGCGCGTCTCGTCTGCACATGAATGCTTGGTGCGCATGCACACGTGTACACGAAAATAGCGGATCTGCATGATCAGATGCGACGTTGTACAAATCTACATTTGTTACAGAAAGTTTGGGCTACTCATCAGAACTATGGGAATTGTCGGCAGGACAATATTTAATTGAATTAACATTTTTGTAGTCTTATGCCTTACCCAGAAAATAAAAATACATAAACACATTTAGATCATTTACTGTAAATATTACTACTGGAAGTTGAGAGTCTCTTCACAAAGTACAACAAAAAATGTCTCTGAAAACAATCACCTACTGCACCTTTAAGGAGGCTAATAACATTTAACTTATTTATTTTAGTTTGTTAGGAATAAAAAAAGAAAATGCTAAGACTTTCTTCTAAAGAAAAATATAAGAAAAATGTCCTTGCTCTGTTAAAAACATCACATGGGAAATATTTGAAAATTTTGGTGCATCCAAAAAAATTTTTTTTATTATTTTTTTGGTAATATTTAGACTAAAAATGAGTTGTTGCTATAAACCAAAATTTCAAAAGGTTAAAAAAAAACATAAATAACCAGAAATCAGATACCAATCACTAGCTATGGGCAACTCAAAACTGAATAATCTAAGCACTATTATTATTATTTTTTAAATAATAAAAGTAAAATATGCATACATGTTGTTTTTATACTTGTGATGTGACAAGCCTTTTATTATTTTTCAATCATTTTTAATAAAAAAATTATATATATACTTTTGTAAATATATATTTTTCCAACAAGTTATGAATTTTTCTTTATATCATCCAGCCAAAAAAGGATAATGATTAAGCACACCTCATTAAAATCCAGGGAGGAGTCATTGCACAAGGCACAGATGGTCGCCAACTCCACCAAACCATCATATTGGGAGCACTTCACGATTCTGTTGTCAAGGCATCTGAAAGACCAAACAGAACAATTGAATAAAGTACCAATTAAACAGAAGCTGAGAAAAAAAAGTGCAATCATGTGCATCAGTTTGACTTCAAATTAACAAACAATCATTAACCTTAAAGTCTGTGTGAAATCAAAACTGATGCCCCAATACTCTTAACCAAACCATTAGTTTGCCATGAGGAAATTATGCACAAAAAGAAAGCCCCGCCACCAACTCAAAATTCATCAGGGTCAGTTTGAAGCACATCCACATACTGAAATTAAAGTCTCAGCTACTTCAGCTTCACGTGGACTTTAATAACACAAGCTATAATTCAGTGGCACCATGTAACCTGCATAACAGGATGTGCAAATGACACTCAGAACATAAGCATCCGCACCCATAGGAAAATGTTTATAAATTTAAATAAAAAGGCTAGTAGGGTTATAAAAAAATGATGACTGAAAAATTTAGTTGAAGGATTTAATGATTAAATGTAATGACTAGTGTAATTTCAATAGCGTCACCTCATATTTACACTGGCAAGTGGCAACTGCTGCATGTGTTATTAGATGTGAGAAAAAACAATAAGAAAATTTTTACAATAAGAGTGTTATTTCCTAAATGAGCATCTGATATTGCACAAATTAAGGAAATTCTGGAGAATATGCAAAGAAAACACTCATGATTGTCTCAATTTATGTAGAGCAGAAGTCAATTGTTAGCCCCTACAGTGAAATTAATTATTTTAAAAATATTTCCAGTGTTGTTGTTTAACAGATCATTTTTTCAAAAACATTATAAACATAAGTTAATAATTAACAAACACTTTCTTTTGTCTTTGCCATGGTGACAGAACATAATAATTACTAGTTATTTTGCAAGTTACTAGTATTCAGTTTAAATAGTAATTAAAAGACTTAACTAGGTTATTATGTTAACAATGCAAGTTGGATCACCATTGTCTTTTCTGTAGCCAATCGAAAAACACATATTTCCTAAAGGGTCCAATAAAACTTTCATTATTAATTAAATTTTTTTTTTTACATTAAAAACATTCATTTTAGGCAATAAAAAAAAGAATAATAAAAAAAGCTTTTTTTTCTAGAAGAAAAAAATATTATAGGAAATATTGTGACAACTCTTGACCTATTAAACTTTATAACATTTGGGAATATAATAATAATATTAATAATAATAATAATAATATTTTTATAGTAGGAATAATAATTTTTGACTTCAACTGTACCTCAGATGGATAAACATTTATACACTACATTTTCACAAATGTTAAATGTTCCAATCTGATAATACGCTCCACAATGGACATGGCACAACAAAACAACCCAGGACCATAAAACGGATGACCCATTCTGCTCCTCCAACCACAGAAGCAAAGAATATTTAATAAATTCACACATGCTCTTAATTTTCCTCTCGTATGTGCTATACATGTTTTGAATCAAGTCACATCTGACTTTATACACTAACCAACCACTTTATTAGGTTAACTCAAATTCCCAATCAGTCAATCACATGGCAGAAACTTAATGCATTGAGGCAAGTAGAACATCAGAATGGAGAAAAAAGGTGACTTTGAACGTGGCATGGTTGGCGATGCCAGACGGCTGGTCTAACTATTTCAGAAACTGCTGATATACAAGGATTTTCACACACAACCATCTCTAGGGTTTACAGAGAATGGTCAAAAAAAGAAAATATCCAGCCAACGGGGGTTCTGTGGACGCAAATACCTTGTTGATGTCAGAGGTGAATGGCCAGACTAGTTGGAGCAGATAGAAAGGCAACAGTAACTCAAATAGGCAAAAGGGGGTCCAACCCAACCCGGTACTAATACAGTGGTCGGTGAGTGTACAATACAGGGTAATGACATCCATGTTTAATGCTTGAAAAAGATACACGTAATTGATATTTAAATAACAATTAATCTAAAGCATTGATTAGCACAAGTAAATATCAGTGCAAGAAGAGGACACTCACACGTCTCCTTCAGGAGCGTATGTGGAGCCAGAGATGGTGAATTCAGTCAGTGAGCAGTTTTCTCCTTCAGCCTTGTCTATGATGAACATCTAGAAGACAAACACACGTGAAAACAACGAACATGTCATTTATACACCAACTCATGTTGTTTCAGATCAGTTTATTTATTTTCTAAACAACAGAACTTTTGGGTAAAGGGCTTCTTTAAATTAATATTGCAGCACAGAATTTTAATTGTCATCATTTACTTACACTTTACTTTCAAAACCTGTTTGAACTTCCTTCTGACAGCTATTTTTTTTTAGCCCAATCCTTCTAGCCTATCCAATCCAGCATGCTGAAGTTAACAACTTTTACCTTAAAGGGAAAGTTCACATAAAATTGAAAATCCCCTCATTATTTACTCTCTCACGCGGTTAAGGCTACGAGTTTCTTCCGTTGAACACGAAAGAAGATATTTAGAAAAATGCTGGTTGCTGGCACCCATAGTAGGTCATCAATTACTCTCTCATATGGATTTAAGGCTATGGGTTTCTTCTGTTGAACATTAAAGAAGATATTTAGAAAAATGCTGGTTGCTGGCACCCTTAGTAGGTATAGAAATACTATTGAAGTCAAAGGAAGTCGAATGCAACCAGAATTCTTTAAAGTATTTTCTTTTGTGTTCAACAGAAGAAACGCATAGCTTTAAAACCATATGAGAGAATAAACGAAGAGGAGATTTTCAATTTTGTGTGAACTCCCTTTACGATAAAAGTTGTTAACTTCAGCATGCTGGCCGTCTAGAAGGATTTTGTTTGAAAAAAAGTTAGCTGTCAGAAGATGGCAGCATAAGCAAGTATTAGCATAAGTAGATTATATGTATTCAGTGACTCAGTAAGTCTGTCCTGAATGATTTTATGTTTAAATAAATACTAAAACTAGCAGAACTGCACATAGAAAAGGTGGAGAAAGCACACCGAGAAAGAATGAGTGATGAGAAAAAAATAACAAGTTGACAATTCAGATACTTCAGCTCTCCATCATGCAGTTCATTCCTGTATTTCTGCAGTGTGAGCATATCAGT
Source organism: Danio rerio (assembly GCF_052040795.2). Lineage (NCBI taxonomy): Eukaryota > Metazoa > Chordata > Actinopteri > Cypriniformes > Danionidae > Danio > Danio rerio. Next base: position 13,655,353 of record NC_141028.1, on the reverse strand, counting down.
GCTGTGACAGAGATCTCCATCTCTGCTGTTCAGGAAGTTGCAGCAAAGCACTTCATTTCCAAAAATGACTGGGAAGATTTTTATCAGAGCAGCAAAACCAAACAAAGTTAGAGTAAACACATTTCCAAAAATGCCAGAGGATGAGAAAGATGGATGGTGTTCAGAATGTTTACAATCTTCGAGTTTCCAGTGATTAGCAATTGTGAAAAGGGACAAATGTTTAAAATGCAAAATGAAAAATTACTGAAAAGTCAAAATCATGATACTGTGTATTAGAGAGATTATCAAAACCACAAAAGCTGTGACTTATCACATGCAAAGCTCTGTTCATTTTCACACCTAGAGCAAATAGCTTAGTAATAACCTAATTTTTATTCTTCGTGACTCAGTGGTTAGCACTGTCACCTGACAGCAAGAAGGTTGCTGGTTCGAGTCCCGGCTGGGTCAATTGGCATTTCTGTGTGGAGTTTGCATGTTCTCCCCATGTTGGCGTGGGTTTCCTCTGGGTGCTTTGGTTTCCCCCACAAGTTAAAGACATGCGCTGTAGTTGAATTGGGTATTTCAGGAGTCGTTTATTGAGCGAAAAGTTTTAAAAGTTAATGGTTCGTTAATAGCGAGAATTTTACATTAAAAAATTAGTGACGATAAAAAAAATAAATAAATAAATAAAATAAAAAACTGCCAATTAGTTCGTAGATTTTACCAAATTAAAAAAAATAAATAACTAAATTAAAAAGTACAAACTCTTACTCCCAGAATTACAGATTTGGGGGCCATTAACAAAGAAAAAAGGAAAGGAAAAATAAGTTGCAGGATGAGATGCAGGACAGGGCATCAAGACCTCAGACTGGGCCGAAGGTTTACCCTAAGCACAGAGCTAAAATAATGAAGGAGTGGCTTCACAACAACTCTGTGACTGTTCTTGAATGGCCCAGCCAGAGCCCTGACATGAATCCAATTGAGCATCTCTGGAGAGACAATTACCATCCAACCTGACAGAACTGGAGAGGATCTGCAAGATGGAATGGCAGAGGATCCCCAAATCCAAGTGTGTAAAACGTGTTGCATCTTTCCCAAAAAGACTCATGGCTGTATTAGATCCAAAGGCTGCTTCCACTAAGTACTGAGCAAAGGGTCTGAATATTTAGGACCGTGTGATATTTCAGTGTGATATTTATATTTTTTTAATAAATCTGCAAAAATGTCAACAATGCTGTCTTTTTCTGTCAATAAGGTGAGCTGTGTGTACATTATTAATAAAAAAAAAAACGAATTTTAATTTTAACAAAATGGCTGCTATGTAAAAAAAAAAAAAAAAAAAAAGACAAAAAAAGAAGAAAAAAAAAATGAAAGAGCGAAAACATTTAAGAGGGTCTGAATACTTTCTGTACCCACTGTACATCTACCTCTGAATAAAAATTTCATTGAATGAAAAACACAGCACAATAAAAAGACATTTTCTTAGTAAATTAGTTCATCCGTAAAGGTCACATGAAGTGCTTTGAAATTACGTTTTTTTACTCAATGTTTGACTTATGGTAGCTCCTCCTCCAAAAAACAGCCAGTAGTATTTCATTTATATCAGCTCAGCCAATAAGAGTGGTACATATTAATCGCATCGAATGAAAAGCAAATGAGAAGCGTCCTGAAAGGAGCGAGGCATGTCATTTACCCGAGTAACATAACTAGTTTAACTACAGTGGGAACGGAAAGTATTCAGACCCTCTTAAATTTTTCATCTGCAGGGACAGGAAGACTGGTTCCAATCAAGGAAAAACTAATGCGGCCAAGTATAAGGATATCCTGAACAAAAACCTTCTCCAGAGTGCTCAGGACCTCAGACTGGGCTGAAGGTTTACCCTAAGCACACAGCTAAAATAATGAAGGAGTGGCTTCCCAACAACTCTTTGACTGTTCTTGAATGGGCAAGCCAGAGCCCTGACTTAAATCCAAATGAACATCTCTAGAGAGACTTAAAAATGGCTGTTCACCAATGTTTACCATTCCAACCTGACAGAACTAGAGGGGATCTGCAAGGAGGAATGGCAGAGGATCCCCAAATCCAAATTTTTTTTGTTTAATTGAATGAAAAACGCAGCACAGTGAAAAGATTTTCTAGATAAATTTGTTCATCCTTAAAGATCACATGAAGTGCTTTGAAATTAAATTTTTTTACTCAATGTTTGACTTATGGTAGCTCCTCCTCCAAATAAAAACAGCCAATAGCATTTTGTTTATATCAGCTCAAATGAAAAGCGTCTTGAACGGGGCAGCGCATGTCATTTACTTAAGAGCATTCGATTGGTCAGAAGATTTGATAAGTATGTGACATAAAAAAATTATTTGATACATTTAAGCTAGGGGTGTCCAAACTTGGTCCTGGCGGGCCGGTGCAGATTTTAGCTCTAAACTGCCTCAACACAGTCGCAACGATGGGTCTTGAAAGCCTAGTAAGAGCTTTATTAGATCAGCAGTTCCCAAACTTTTCAGCCTGCAACCCACAAAATAACAATGCCATTGACTCGCGACCCCCAATATCCTCTGAGGTGGTTATAAATACAGAAACCTTGCATGCAATAGCGCACACACACCAACACACCCAGGTCTAATCTTCGTTTAATTTTTTTAATGTATGTGAGTGCTGTAAATGGGCCAGAAAGTTAAACCTGGTGTTATAAAAATCAATCTGCTGTATCTGTCTTTAATATAATGTAATTACCACAGGAGTCGCAATCCAATAGAACAAGTAACTATAAGCTAGTATCTATATAGTATATAGTAATTATAAATGACTATTTTTCCTCTTCAGTAGGTTATGAATACAATATGGTAATTCTTATGGTTTAATAAAAATAGACTTTTGGACACCAGGCGACCCCCCCTTTATTGTCCAGCGACCCCTAGGGGGGTCCCAACCCCCACTTTGAGAACCACTGTATTAGATAACCCAGGTGACTGGGGTTAGAACTAAACTTTCCAGGACTGAGTTTGGACACCCCTGAAGCAACAAACTGCAAGCTTTGGGTATGTCCATGTTCTAGATGGTTTCACATCTTTGGAGCACACTACTTTATTCACCTTATTCTCCGCCGACGAGTGGGCGCTTCCATTTGAATCTTTTTGGCTCGAGACTTCCGGTCTCATTCACTTCCATTCATTTTTTGACAGTAAAAACGGCTCATTATGCTGCTAGATGTTGCAATTTGATATTTTCTTATTATATTATTCTACTTGGTCTGTGTAGTCATGCAAACATTTGTTTGTAGAGCAAGTAGTTTGACCGTTTTCTGCCGTTTATTATTCCTAGTCGTTTCTCCCATAGGCGACTGAATCGGAAGTTCTAAGACAATCGCGAAAACAGGCACTTCCGCATTTTAGAATAAGGTCAATAGACATCCTTAAGACTAACATACTGATACTAACATGTAAAAAAAAATGGGGAAGTCAATTATAAAACATCAAATCATTAACTAAACCCTATAGCCCATCTGCCACAGCTTATGGTTACAACAGCAAATGTCAACATCAAACTGCACTCATCAAAACCATTTTATGGGCTTGTCGAACTTTCTGCAGAAAGGACGCACTCACTCACTCACTCACTCACCCTGCAGACGGACATCTGGTTGGTGGTGAGGGTGCCAGTCTTGTCGGAGCAGATGACGGAGGTGCAGCCCAGAGTCTCCACAGAGGGCAGAGAGCGGACGATGGCATTCTTCTTGGCCATACGGCGAGTGCCGAGAGCCAGGCAGGTGGTGATGACAGCGGGCAGACCTTCAGGAATGGCAGCTACAGCCAGAGCCACGGCGATCTTGAAGTAGTAAACGGCGCCACGGATCCAGGAGCCACCGTGGACGGGGTCGTTGAAGTGGCCGATGTTGATGATCCAGACGGCGATGCAGATTAGGGAGATGACTTTAGAGAGCTGCTCGCCAAACTCGTCTAGCTTCTGCTGCAGCGGCGTCCTCTCTTGCTCGGTGGAGGCCATTTCATCACGGATCTTACCGATCTCTGTGTTCACACCTGTGGCCACCACCACGCCGATGGCTTTACCTGCAGCAATGTTGGTTCCCTGAAAAATGCATATACAGTTGAAGTCAGAATTATTAGATATCCTGAATATTTTTCCTCCCAAATTCTGTTTACCGAAAAGAAACACAGTTCTAATCATAGTTTTAATAACTAAATTCTAATAACTGATTTCTATTGACTTTGCCATAATGAAAGTAAATAATATTTTACTACATATTTTTCAAGATACTAGTATTCAGCTTAAAGTGACATTTAAAGGCTTAACTGTGTTAATTAGGCAAGTTAGGGTAAATTGGCAAGTTGTTGTATAGGTATGGTATGTTCTGTAGAAACTTGAAAAAAATTTGCCTGAGGACTAATAATTGACCATAAAATGTTTTTTAAAAAAATCAAAACTGCTTTTATTCTAGCCAAAATAAAACTTTTCTCCAGAAGAAAAAATATTATAGGAAACAGTGAAAATTGCCTTTCTCTGTTAACATCATTTCAGAAACAAAACTTTACAGGACGGCTAATCATTTTGACTTCAACTGTACTTCAATACATTCAGTTCACTTGCAAAGGCAATAAAATAGCATGGTGCAAAAAATACAAAATAAAGGGAATTAGATTTATACATCACATGAAAGATAAACAACAAATATGTTTTGCACTGATGTATGGTTTGTTAGGACTATGTTAGAATGAAATATAACTATTTAAATCTGGATACAGAATAAACAAAAATACAACTATTTAAATCTGGATAAAACGTACAAAAATAAATAAATGCAAATATATAGAAATTTGCCATTAAAGTGTCCACATGAAGTTCTTAGCAAAGAATGTTAATAAAAGCTTTTAATAAGTTTTTAAATATTTACAGAAGACAATTTACAAAATTTCTTAAATGGAACACATTTAACCAAGTCAATCTAGAACCATATTTACTTATAGATATATACCACATATAGGACCATAGAAAGTTTTTAGAAACAAAAAATAAAGTATTTTAGTAATTTTTAGAAAGAAACAAAAAATAAAGCATTGAGCAAAAAAATAAATTGCAAAAAAAAAAAAAATAATATATATATATATATATATATATATATATATATATATATATATATATATATATATATATATATATATATATATATATATATATATATATATATATATATATATATTGTTTTTTATTGCAATATTTTAGTTTTTTTTCACTGCTTGGTCTTTATTAGCAGTTCTTTTTTTGTTGGCAAATTACAAATTTTTCTCAAATTAATCTGAAATTAGAAATATAAAGCATAAAAAGAGAGCATATTGGCATTAAAATATCCAAATTAAGTTCTTTGCCATGTACATTACTAAATCAAAGAATAAGTTTTGTAAATATTGACAGTAGGAAATTTACAAAATGTTTAAATGGAAGACCTCTTTTTTAAATATTAAAATAATTTCTTAAAATAAAATAAAATAAATTTTAATTTAAAAACTTTGTTTTAACACACCATGCATCTGAAATAAAGTGTTTACAGATTACTTTTTGAAATATCAATAGCCTTGTATTAAATCTCTAATCACTGAAACTAATTGAATTGGTGCATCTGAATCGATACCAAGCTCAAAACAAGATTTAGTTGATATTTAATGTTCTTACTGAGAACAACATGTTCTTCTTGTCCTGATTGACGGCACGGGGATCCGGCACGGGGTCAGTGTGCTTGATGACAGATACAGACTCACCTGCAAAAAAAAAAAAGGAGAAATAAAAGCTAAATCCACAGACAAAGCACACTTGAAACTTTAATACGGACACAAAAAAAAAAAAAACAGTGTTACCTGTCAGAATAGACTGGTCCACTCGGAGTGTGGTGGACTTGATGGCACTGATACGGATATCGGCAGGCACCTTATCACCCACTAGAAAAAATAAATAAATAAATTACCTCATAAGCCAATATGTAGTAAAAATACAAGCCTTACTTGGGGTTAGGCAATATGGCAAAAACGTAATCTCAATAATTTTTTTCCATATAGAACGATAACTATATACATTTCAATAGAAGCTGTTCATGTTTCCAGATTTAAAAGAGTTACCCAACAATGACTGAAGCCACAAAAATTAAAGGGTCCATTAAATGGCATTTTACATTTTTGGCCGATAAATCGGTACATCTCTAATAGGAAGACACTTTTAGATTCCCATAGTTGCACATTTCTACTGTGTGATTGGCTCTTAGATCAATTCGGAGTAAAAAAAAAAAAAAACACACAAGTATAGCGTTTAACATCGTTATTGACTAATTTTATTGCAGTTCGATATAAGATTGCGTATTGGCTCAGCCCTAACCTTACTACACAAGAAGTATAGGGACAGTGCACCCAAAAAGGAAAATTCTCTCATTAGTTACTCATCCTCCACTTGTTCAGACCTTTGAGTGATAAAAGTTAAAAGAAGAGTTTTTCTCTGTTAAACATGATAAAAGATATTTGAAAGTATGAAGGAAACTGTTAGCCATCGGCTACCATAGGGAAAAAAAAAAACTAGTGTAAAGCTATATATATATATATATATATATATATATATATATATATATATATATATATATATATATATATATATATATATATATATATATATATATATATATATGTGTATGTATGTATGTATGTATGTATGTATGTATGTATGTATGTATGTATGTATGTATGTATGTATGTATACGTGTATATATTCAAGACTGATTGATTTACAGCAATTCTTGTAGTAAAAAAAAAAAAAAAAAAGACTTGGATAACAAAACAATTGTCCAATATTGTTTATCTATATTAACACAAAAAGGCAGAAATAATCCTCAAAATACCATGTTTTGCAAAATAGAAACTCTTTATGAGCACATAGGTTAAAGGTGCAGTACGCAAGTTTGACACCCAGTGGTAGAACTAGTTATTGCATTCCTGAAATCAAAACAAAAGCAATCGCAGATTGCCAGATTGATGACCAACAGGTAAATCGTGTTCGATAAAAAAGTAACGGCACACGATGACAGAACGTCTCTTTTTAATATGGAAAATAATCTAAGCAACATCACAAATTGATATATTAGAAACGGCTTCTATTTCTTGTTTCAATCTGAATGTTTTTCAGATAAACAAGAATGTTTACTTGGCTTATTTCTTAAATATCTGCAAAAATATTATGGCATTTTAGGCTTTAGAAGAGTCAAAAACTAACATACAACACCTTTAACACATCTTTTTAACTCCGTTAGGCTAAATGTACTATCCTTAAAAGTAAAATGTGTAAACAACATGCAGTAAAGAGGCAGTAAATAATGCAATGTTACAAATAAGAATAACTGTTATAAATCAATACAGAAATAAGATGCCCTATGTTTAGACTTCAAGTTTTGGTGTTTGTTTGCTTGTTTTTTTAAGTAATTTTTTATCCACATATTGCATCTTGACAAGTGTCAGAACGCAGCATTTAGAAACTCATAACCCTCAATGCCTTCTAAAAAAATCTTTTCCTGACTCATGAAAAACTTGGCACCGTGACGAACCCAAATTAAGTTATGATCTTTAATTAACAAAATCCACCAGTCCCCTTCTCATAGTCATTAAAGGACTTAAAAAGGCAACTAGAGAGAGCGAGAACATGCTCGCCCCATGGAGAACAAAAGACACATGTAAGCTCATCAGGGCCAAGAGAAGAAAATAGAATGGGGAACAACAATGTGCCGCGCCAAAAATGGGAAAACTATTTTGATATGTTGGCTGATCAGCTTTAAACATAAAAGGCATGACAGCAGCTGTCCGATTGTTGGACAGGAAGAGTCCCCCACACCCCCACATGCAGTCAATCATATGAGAAATAATACTGCCTTCATGTTTTCAGAACTCATAACAATACTGTTTAAGAACACTGCATAAGAGTATAAGTGATATGCATTCCTAAAGAGACAGCTGTGGAAATATGAATTAATATAATCTAGCTTTAAATTAACTATATAGATTTATGCAAATGCTAAAGGCAGGCTCCCAACGACTGTGCCATTAGCTTTGGATGATACTTTTAAGCTGGTCAGGGCAGGTGAAACCTCAGGATCTATTCAAGACCCTAAAACAAGATCTTCAGCTAAAACTAGTCATGCCTGTTTTCTATGTCTCCACCTACAAACGCTGCCCCCCTCATAGTGGTTCGAATGAATCACCGCTGTAACGAGTCTTTAGCCCTGTCGGTGTGACGTCTTTATGGAACTCAAGTCTCGCCCATTTCTCGCGTTCGCAGACCCGGGAAAATTTAAACTCCCGGTCTCGCCCACAAACACTAGAGAAAAAAAAAAAAAAAAAAGACAAACACTTTAGCAGATCCTAGCTAAATCATGTCGCAGAGATGCTGTGCTTTGAAGTGTAAAAGAAAATTAGTGTTATTTTCCCTACCCAAAGACGAGGCTGTGAAGAATCAGTGGTTAAAGTTGCAAAAATGTTTGCAAAAATATCTCATTATAGCCCTAGCCTTGTGCTGTGTTCTGGTCATTTTTCTTATGAGCGTTTCAGCAATCTACACACTTACAACGGGGGATTTGTCGGCCATTTGGAAGGATCAGAAAAGACTATTGATGTAAGGGACTTTACAGTACAGTTCATGGACCAGTTTCTTGGTCTATTTCACAAGTGTAAGCAAGTGTGATTAAAATGGCTGCCTCGTTTTCTCTAGCTTGCAAATTATGTATTTAATTGTGTTTTGTTACTTGTAACCGCTTGTACTGTATCTGATTAACTCTTCATATTCTCATATCGCGTCTAAAACCACATTGAAAACGCAACACTTGTCGCTTTGCTTACGGATTAAAATGCATTTGTGAGCTCATGATTCTCTGCCGTTTGTCGTTGATATGGCCACCGTCAGCTGTTTCTACACGCGTGCGGCAGTTAAGTTTCAAAATAGTTCAGCTTTCGCCACTGTGTGGATTAATACTAAATGTGTGTCACTTTTTTACTTATGGTTAAGAATAGAGCAATAAGCTGGTGTTAAACTGCATTGCTTTAATGCACTCCTGCATTGGGCTCACACATACACTGTGCACTCTAACTACTTCAACAATGTTGATAAGCTGTGGTGGGAATTTCTCTTCATCTCACACAGAATGCAGTCGACCAATCAGCTCAGATTATTATCATGCCAAGGAGGGGTTTGGGAACAAATGAATCATTGAACAAATCATATGAGAGTCATTTGGATAATTAGGTAAAAATAAATGCGTATTATAAGACAATGAAAGTGTTTTTTGACCTTGGATGCATGTTGTTAGAGAACCCCCCAAAATTTTTCCAGTTCATGTTGACTTTAAACAGCTTTGAATCACTTAAAAAAATTAAATAAAATTGTTGAAACCTGAATAACTAATTAATGTATAAAAACTGCAAAACATTTGTCTGAGTTTTTTTTTTCAGAGAACATATTTTTTAGAGATTTTTCTCAAAATGAACATGTTCTGCACCGAGCCATAAACCTCCATTTCCATTAGAGTTGCACAATATATCATTTCAGCATCGATATGCAATGTGATCAATTGCAATGGTTACATCGCAGCATATGCAATATTGAGTTTGAATTAAAGTTTACCACTTGCATGTGTTTTTGCAGCATGAGGATTTTAAATGCATAGAGGCATTAGAAATTGCGTCATTTGAAACTTTAATAATGATTAATTTTATATTGAATCATTTAATTCAATAAACCCTACGCAGTATTATTTTACATGTGATTATTTGAATTACTGTAACTGAATACGGTTAAAAACACTGTTTATTTAATTTGTATCCTTTTCTCAATTGTATTCATCTATGAAAATGTATCCATTTATATTGTATGCATGATTCACTCCCCTACAGAATCATCCCAATCCCAATTGTATTTATATTGCAATAAAAAAAATAAATAAATCTTTAAAAATCATATATACAACCACAATTTTTTATATCATCATAAAGATAATCGTGTTTATATAAACACTATAAATGAGGAGGACTTCTTTCCTCCTTAATCCCTGGGTCTGAATGCAGACACAGTGGATAGCAGTGCAGCAGGTCTCTTTCCCTGTCTATTTCAACCATTAGCTCTGCCGATAATGTGAAGTATTTTAAACAGACGAACACACCAGCACGGATATAGGCAATGTGTCTGAATGGTAACAAACTCAACTGATAAAAGTAATGTAAAAATTACTTTAAAAATTACAAGCTTTGAAAAAAATGCTTGCTGCAAATCAGCAGTTGTCTGCTGTATCGGCCCTGACCGAATCGCAGGGAAACATGCAACAAACCCCATGGATCATGAAAACAAACACAAACCCAGTTATTGGGCCTCATAGGTTGACAGGTCTGCCTTGCCTTCGGAAAGCACGTGCTCTCATGAATAGTTAAGCAAGGTCTTCACATATTAATATGTGGTCTTCGCTATTATTAATAATAATAATAATAAAAATAATAATGAGAAACCGACATGTCATCACTCCACTAGCAGATTCACAATACAGTATGTCACCGATTTTGATCCCATCTCAAAAAATATTTTAAGCACGGAGGATAAAATTAGCTGACAAAAGCTCAAAATTATCCAGTTTTCCCCACAATTAAAGCTCATAGGTGCTAACATTGTCTTAACTGATGCTCAACACTCAAAAATCTGTTAACACAAAAAACAACCTCTAAACCTAACATTTTTTTAAAAATATGTATGCACAAAATAATAGCCATTCCTAATGTAATCAATCAACTGGGGAGGTATGGTGCCAATTTTGTTCCTATTTATTTATAGTGTCTTGCACTTAAGGTTTGTACCTACTTAAGGGTGAATCAATATTGACAAAATTTCCATTTTGGGAGAACTCTCCTTTACGTCACACAGAGTGTCTCTTTGTTGATCTGTCCACATTTAACATTAGTGAAAGTGCGCAGAGAATCGGTCCATGTTGAACATCAGTGAAAGTGTGCGAAGCATCTGTCCATGTTGAACACCAGTGCAAGTACACATAGCAGCCGTATGAAAAATGTCAGGGCATGACAACAATGGATGCCATGTGGCCTTGGCACAGATCAGCACACATGTGTCTGCTACAGGATCTCTGCACTGAGGATTAACGGTCTGTTCTTTCGACACAATCAGTGAGGAGTTGCGTTGCGAGGTCACCAAAACACGAGACCGGGATGGCTTTTCTCAGAAAGACTTAATGGAGCTCAATCACAACTTTCAGTCACCTAAACAGGGAACGAATGCACACAATGAGGTCTGGTTCCCCGAAGGTCATCCAGCATTGTTCACTGGTAACAAGAGCACCAACAGGCTCAGCCGACAAGTGCTCTGCTGTAGAAATGTGTGGATGCTCAGAGGATATGGATGAGGTTCTCTGATAGACAAACCACAATTTGATGGAAGAGAATAAGTGAAAATGATAGTATATACAATTTTTTGTCAGTGCATTTAATTCAGAAATGAATAATTATCAGATTTTTAATTCTTTGAATTCTTTTATTTTTAATTCTTGAGTGAAATCTCTAAATTGCCCATACTGTACAGAAAGTTGGAGAATCATTTGAGAATTTCGACACCGGCCGAGTTACTGTATTTTAATTACATTTTTGAGGAATACAGTAATAAAACGAATTACATTTTAAATGTGTGTAATTTGAAAACAGTTACTAAAGTCAGTGTAATTGTGTCACAAATACAGTTTTTAGAAGAAAAAAAAAATGCTTATTTTAAAATCACGGTTTCTGCTGCAACTTCAGTAATAAGCATGTGCTTTCAAATTTCTGGAGAACGCGAGTTGAAATAGCAGCTGTCCAGTGGTTGTTTCTTCAAGTGGAAGGAGTGACAATAATTTCACGAAATGGAAAAACTTAAATATTGCTGTGAACTGCAGTCTAAATACACTCTCTAAAGAACTTTCGGCTGATTTTAACTCGACTAGCAACTTGTTCAGTACTAGAACAGAAAGCAGTCTGACAATACTTTTCACCAAGGACACTGGTGCCCAAAAACACAGCGGCCCAACTCAGCCTAAACAGTTTAACAAAAATTTTTGTGCAGGATCGAGAGTGAAGGTATACCTAGATAAAAACGGTGAGTCACATGACAAGAACTGATCGATCAGATTAATGCTTTGTTTGGAATATTCACATTTCCGTAGACTGATTACCTCAGACAAACACAGAACACGCAAACACTGCAGTGCTTTTGCATACTATGGATGTCAATGGTTATAGCTATCCATTTTTTTTCTAAATGTCTTCTTTTGTGTTCAAAAAAAAAAAAAAAAAAAGACAATTGAATGATAAAAGAATTTTAAGGTTTGGGCGAAGTCTTGAATATGTTAAGCTGCTATGATCAACCCATTGTAATGTTTTAGAATGAATATTAAATTACTAAAAGAGCTGCAATTTATGTTTTATTTTTATAGGTATATTTTATATGTTTTAAAAGTACCTTCAAAATAAAGTAATTAGTGATCTAATTACTTTTTACATTAAGTAATTAGTAATTTAATCAGATTATAATTTTCCAGTAGTAATCAGTAATTTATAATCTATTACTTTTTTGAAGAAACTTTTTTTACAACAGTGAACACCAGTAATGTTAAGAGAAATTTCTACATCATTACATAAACCACAACATAAAATATGGGAATAATAAATATAAAAATATTTACTTATTGCTTGATTTGTATGCATTATGGAAAAATCAGTAAAGCCTTTAGTTTAAGAACCAATTCTTAATAGAGGCTTATCTATTGCTAAGACATTGGTTTTACAGTTGAAGTCAGAATTATTAAACCCCCTTTGAGTTTTGTTTTCTTTTTTAAATATTTCCCAAATGATGTTTAACAGAGCAAGGAAATTTTCACAGTATGTCTGATAATATTTTTTTCTTCTGGAGAAAGTCTTATTTGTTTTATTTCGGCTAGAATAAAAGCATTATTTAAAAAAAAAAAACATTAAGGTCAAAATTATTACCCCCTTTAAGCGATATGTTTTTTTTCTATAGTCTACAGAACAAACCCCCAGTATACAATAACTTGCCTAATTACTCTAACCTTCTTAACCTAGTTAAATGTCACTTTAAGCTGTATAGAAGCATCTTGAAAAATATCTAGTAAAATATTATTAACTGTCATCATGGCAAAGATAAAATAAATCAGTTATTAAAAACAGAGTTAATAAAACTTTTATGTTTAAAAATGTGTTGAAAAAAAAACTCAGTTAAACAGAAATTGGGAAAAAAAAAATAAACGGGGCTAATAATTCTGGCTTCAACTGTACTTATAAGTACTTATAAAGTAAATATTAAGCATCATTCTGAGCTTATTACTACATTAATAGCTATTAATAAGCAGCAAATTCGGAGTGAGAGGAAAAAAGTCCGTTAATGGTTTATTAATAGCGAGTGTTGTACATCAAAATTAAGTATCGTTTCCCACTATTAATTACTGGCTTACTACATGGTTTTGATTAATATAATGACTGTTTATCGGTACTTATAAACGTATGATCCTTTTCTACACCCCTAATTGGTTAGTATGATTGAATATTAGCAAACTGTACCACAAGTGTCACCAAAATTTGTATTGTTTTTTTATTTCTATAACCAATAATTAGCAGATTGAGATGCGTGTATTTCCCAAAAGCCAGTTCCATTAATCCAACCACAATTTCAAATCACAATTCAGCACCTTGATTGCTGACTCAAAGTTACTGTGATTCAAGTTAAACTGAAGTAATTCTCAATTCAATTCAGAATGTTTTACAATATACTCCCCCAAATGAAACTGGATCAGATGAACATGCCAATAATTAAGAACAATACTCAATTCAAACTCCAGATTTAATATTACATGGATACGTCTTTCAATAAGAAGCTCAAGCACTGCTGACTAACACAGACGAGCACAATGAGGTGAGAATGACGTGTCGATTTAATTTCGTTCTAGCTAAGAGCTGATTCATGGCTTAAGAGAAGCCTTATGGTGCGATTCACAAGTGCGTCAAGCCTTTCCAGAACATACCAGCATTTATCAGTATGCATATACAAAAAGCCCCTGCGATGAGCTATTTCAGGCATATCTGGCCTCCAGGTAGCAGCATGACCTCCGAACCTGAGTTGTTAGAGTTATCTATTCGCCCACTGTACTCCTCCTCACAGGCCCTCAAAGAGCACAGAATAAACCCAGCAAAAAGGGCCCTACAGGACACCCACACAAGGACTCAATACTCAACTACTAATGCACCGTTCAAGATCAAGACCACAATGGAAAGGAAGATGCGGTATATGCAAACATTCCAGCTGCCATATCATAAAGCACTTCAGTATCTTAAAATACCTCCAGCATGCATCAATCAGCTGGGTAAGATAGCTCACACCTAACCCTCCGCGGGTGGAGGTCAGGTGATGGAAAGCAGTATGGTTTCATTTAAAAGCTTTGTGCTTTCATCAGTGGCACAGCACCATTCATTCCTATGCTTGTTATGGTGACGCAGGAGGACACAGGGGTCAAACAAACATGCCTGCTCTTTATTTGCCACATGTCATCATAGAATAGTGATCTGATTCACAGGGAATGGTTGGTGGGTCAAGCTGAATCATTATAGTGTGAAAAAAGCAGTCATGATTTGTGCACATACTTCTGGTGTGGCCATTTGCAAGAAGAATATCTGGTTTTAGAGACAGTCGCCAACTTCAATGCAACAATCAAACCCCTGAGAATGTACTATTCAGTGTTTTAGGATAACTAAGGACTTTTGAAACTATTTGGTGACCTTTTGTGGTGGATCTACTTTCCATTTCTTAGTTGCATGCTTTAAGATGTTTTCTTGAAATGTATCAATAATCATTAAAGGGACAGTTCACTCAAAAATAAAAATGTTACATTTAGAAGGGCTAAATTGCATTTCTGTAAACCCTATTGCACAAACCCAGTTAAAAGCAAACTTTCTTGATTATTACGCTGGCCATATCAGCCCACAAAATAGTAACTTTTAATTTTCGTAGCTCTTAGTACTTGATGTAACTAGAAAAGAATAAAATTTTAAAATGGTCAAAACTCTTCATTTTTGTTTTGGGGGAAAGTATTTAGGTCTTTTTCTGCTGTTTTTTCATTGTCAGTTCACCCAAACCGCTTAACAGCACTGTTTGGAATCCTGCTAGAATATGTTGAATTAAGTTTATTACAAGCCGATAGTGTAGCCTTTGCAGCTTTACTGACTAGACGACTTATTCTTATGAATTGGAAATCAGCAGCTCCCACGTCTTATCGGCAATGGGTTTTTGAATTCTTACATGCTTGTCAAATGAAAAAAAATCTTATTTGCAATAAAACCAAAGCCACCAAAAAGTCTGGAGCCCTTTTCTAACATTTTTAAGGAGACACCTATATCTAAATTGGCTTTTCCCCCTTTCTTTTTCTTTGTATAATTAATTAATTAATTAAATTATTTATTTATTTATTTGTTTGTTTTCTGTTTTGTTCGTTTTTTTTATTATTCTAATTTATGCTTGTATATCTTTGTGTATGTATGTGGTATTTTGCCTTTTATCTATATACTTGGGTGTAAAATTATTTTTTCCTGATAATTTCTTGTTTGGTGAATTGTATCAGTGCGTATATCTAGATTTATCAATATTATGTACATTTTATTGTTTGACCTAAGAAAAAAAACTCTTCATTTTTGAACGCAAGACTAATGGTCTAATCCAATTCAATGATTTAAACTAAGCTAAGCAACAAGTGCTCCTGCCAGAGCTGGAGATCAGTTGAATGAATTTAAAAATCAGGGACTTGTAAAAGTAGTCTATTTCCATAAAAGTGGAGTGTTCAAATCAAACTTCTATGAGGAGACTCAAAGGCCCAATCCCAATTCTAGCCCTTAGAACTTCCCCTTGCCCCTACCCTATGTTTTGTGGATCTACATGAAGGAGTAGGGGAGTCCCAATTCTCTGGAAGGCTAGGACTAATGAAAAGAGCTAGATAGCCCTTGAAACTGAGATTTTTTAGGACCACACTCGAAACCAAGGAGTACAAAAATTTCCTACAACGGCAGCACAGAAGGAGATGCACAAAGTAGCATTTTTTGTTATTTTTATGCTAAAACAAGCATATGGTTTAATATATTCATAAAGGTGTTCATGTTTTACCGTCATGCTTTTTACAAAACTAGAATGGGGATTGGGCCAAATTACAACCTTTGATTTCAAAGCAAAGTATAAGAAGATAATGCAGTAAGGCAAAAAAGTATAAGACCATGTACTCAATGGCATTATACAAAGAAAAAGACTACTACCCAATGAAGCACTGCTCACGACACAATCAAAAAAAGATGGATAAAGAGACAACTAATTATTTAGAATTGCTGGTTGTACCAATAAAAATGTTAAAGTAAGCTTATTACAAAAAGAAGTGGTTCATTCCGCCGTGGTGACCCCTGATAAACAAGAGACTAAGCTAAAAGAAAATGAATGAATGAATGAATGAATGAATATTACAAAAACATGCAAACATTCAAATATTCATTCATTCATTTTCTGCCGCTTTTCCGGGGCCGGGTCGCGGGGGCAGTAGTCTTAGGAGAGAACCCCAGACTTCCCTCTCCCTAGACACTTCCTCCAGCTCCTTCGGAGGGATCCAGAAGCGTTCCCAGCCTAGCCAGGAGACATCCCTCCAGCGTGTCCTGGGTCTTCCCTGAGGCCTCCTCCCGGTGGGACATGCCTGGAATACTCCCCTAGGTAGGCGTCCAGGAGGCATCCGAAACAGATGCCCAAGCCACCTCAGCTGACTTCTCTCGGTGTGGAGAAGCAGCGACTCTACTCCGAGCTCCTCCCTGGTGTCAGAGCTCCTCAACCTATCCATAAGAGTGCACACTGCCACCCTGCGAAGGAAACTCATTTCGGCCGCTTGTATCCTAGATCTTGTCCTTTCGGTCATGACCCAAAGCTCATGACCATAGGTGAGGGTAGGAACGTAGATGGACCTGGTAAATCGAGAGCTTTGCCTTTCGACTCAGCTCCTTCTTCACCACAACGGACCGGTACATCGATGCATTACTGCTGCCGCTGCACCAATCCGCCTGTCAATCTCTCGTTCCATCCTTCCCTAACTCGTGAACAAAACCCCGAGATACTTAAACTCCTCCACCTGGGGTAAGGACTTTCCTCCAACCTGGAGATGGCAAACCACCTTTTTCCGGTGGAGCACCATGGCCTTGGACTTGGAGGTGCTGATTGTCATTCAAGTATTTAAGTATTTTTAAAGCATAGGGCCCTATCATACACCCGGCGCAGTGTGGCGCAAGGCGTGACGCAATAGTCTTTTGGTAGTTTAAGCTTGGCGCAAGAGTCGTTTTGAGGCGTTGCGCTACGCTGTTTAAATAGCAAACGCATTAGCGCTCAGATGTGGGCCCATGGGCATTCTAGTCTAAAAAGGAAGGCGTTCTGAGGCGGACCGCTGGCGCGTTGCTATTTTTATAAACTATAATAGATTTTTCATTAGACCAAAACTAACTCGGTCTAAACTCCGGCGCAGTTGCACCTCGCTTACGCACTGCTTAATAAGCACAAGAGAGCAATAGGCAAATATCTTTACATATGAAAAAATTTAAATATTAAGGATATATATAGGATATAATAAGAATAGATATAGAATATAAATATAAAGGATTAAAATATTACAAAACATATTATTTTCTAGCCTACATAAATATGAAAAACCACTGCTTTTATGTCTTCTTCATCTCGGGAGGCTTTTTCAGTTCATTCATAACAATTTGCTTTTGTATAATGTTATTATTATTAGCAGTATTATTTATTATATCCATATGTATATTTGTTTTATTAAAAACAAGCTTAGATTTGCCCACCTGCAGGTTTTAGACCATATGGGGCACAGCATGTGTTTTAGGATATAACTCAGGTTTTTGAGCACATTTTGCTATTATTATTCATTTATTCGTTTGCTGGAAATTGGAACTGAATTTAGAAATAGTTTTGAAACGAATATTTGCGCTTAACAAACAAAAGTATTTATTTATAGACTAATTGATGTCTGTGCGTAAAGGTTTCCCTATCCAAGAGCGAAAGTGAAAGTGATCCATTATCACTCATTCTCATGCAGTAGATGCTCTGTTTAACAGTTTTCTGTTAAAAAAAAAAACTGTTAACTGTTTGCTTGTGAAATGCTCATTTTTTCCACTTAGACTTACTTTGCGTCCTGTAAATAGCGAATGCGCTCTTGGCGCGACACAGCTGGGTCTTAAAGGTAATGGGAGATGAGACTCTAATTGGTTTATTCT
Organism: Danio rerio; assembly: GCF_052040795.2. Taxonomy (NCBI): domain Eukaryota; kingdom Metazoa; phylum Chordata; class Actinopteri; order Cypriniformes; family Danionidae; genus Danio; species Danio rerio. Next base: position 13,636,996 of record NC_141028.1, on the reverse strand, counting down.
CAAAACACACCTACTGTATAACTCATTAAGGAAATAAACTCAACCCTTTTAGACCATGCGCCGAAGCACAAGGCAGATTTCCCGTCCTTAAATTAGCAAAAACGCGTCCTGACACGCCCTGAAAGCATTTGCACCCTGCAGTTGCGCTTTGCGCATGGACCGTCAAAATAGAGCCCCTAGGAATAGTTGATTACATATTCAGCGCTCTAAAAGAGGGGGCGGAGCTAAAGCTCTCTTAGCACACTGTTACCCTCAAATTGGTGTCATTTTCTGTAAAGCAGCACACATTTTAACAAAAAGAATTGACTAATTATTGTGTTTTTTGCTCCAATAACTACAGTAGTGACAGATGAATTAACTTGCCTCATTAATAGCAACTTTTAAATGCCTACAAACTATGAATTAATGATTCAGATTGACCACTCAGATGTGTGATGAGAATCACTGATCAACTGTTGGCTAATAAATGACTAGTATCTCCTTTACTCTCGTTCATTTTAACATTCATCTGCCACAAGCGAAGGACATCAAACACCTGCTAGGTTCCTGCCACTTGCTGCAAGACCCTGCAGTGATAGGCGATGGTTACCAGGTCCATCGGAAGGCTGCATGCCATCCCGCATGGGTGCTTAAATTCCCAGAGCACAGCTTGTGCTAATGGGCAAGGCCAATGTGAAAGCGGGTACACGAGGGTGAAAGAGGTTGTACATCATGGGCACTTCCCTATAAGGTCATCTCTCTGAGTGAACAATGGGAACAGCTGTTAAAGCTGGAGCCCTTCCACTTGACTGTCGGCTTCTGCACTGTACACACGTCAGAACGTTTTATTGGCTTTAATAAGAGTTGGGAAAAGTAAGGATGACTCAAACTATCAGCAACAAAACATTGCAGGACAGAGTGACCAATCCTAGAGCATGGAAAAAATGTCAGAAATCGGTTTGGCCAGAAAGGTTTCTTTGTTTGTTGCTAATGACATCATAATGATGTGGTTTCATGAAAGCATTTTTTTAAAAACTGTGTTAATCCATTTCCAAGTTTGGGTAGGAAAAACACAAATAATGCAAGTTAGATGGATCAATCCATAATTATATAAAAGTAGCAGCTAACCTAACCTGTGACCTTAGCATTGGTAGCTCTATTCTATGCTGTTTGAGGAACAACCAGGTGTCTGCAGGTTTCATCCAGTCAAACCTACGACTTTAAGACCCTTTTAAGACTTCTAATAGAGAAAATATTAGGTTTTTTTAGCAGTTTATTACCGGTATTATCATGATGAATCAATTATTTTTTGTTTTCTTTTCATTTTAACGGAGAATTTGTTGTAAAAATGTCTAACAGCTGTTGTAAATCATATCTCCTTTCAAAAAAACTAAAAAACTAAATATATATATATAAAAAAAGAAGGTTTTATTGAGATGGATTGTTGGTGATTGAATGGTTGTTGGCCCAATTGAGTAGCTTTACTTGGACAAAGCAAAATTAAGACCCGTTTAAAATTAATTAAGACCTAAGACTAGGCCCACCCGGACTATGCGTGCACAGAATTCAGAGGATTTTCAGCCCATTATCAATTCTGTTTATTTACTTGAGTAAATGTGTGGAAATCTATATTTATTCAGTTTTTTTTATTAATTTCAGTAATATTATTGACTAATGTGAAAATGTTTATCTGATTTATGTACAATGCAGTTTGTACAGTATTATTTTCTGTCTTTTGCTAGAGATATTATATAACAAACTTGCTTTATTTACCAAATAAAGTTATTCTAATTGGATATGCATTTTAAACAATAAAAGATATTATTTTTTTATTTCTTATATTAAGGTTTTAGTTATGATACTCCCAAAATAATTCTGCAGACTTTTACTAATATTCTCCACAGAAATAGCAAAAAAACATCTGCAGATTCTATGTGGCCCTACCTATAACACAATATTTCAATGAATTTAAGACCTTTTAAGGCTTCAAATTAACTTTTTGTAATTTAAGACATGAAGATTTTTTAAGACCCAACAGGCATCCAAAGTTGAAAATTGGAAGGATGGATAAATCAATAAACAAATAAATGAATTCACTGGGTATCATGACCTTGACATTTCCACATTTTTTGCCAATCATTATTACATATTTAGGTCTTTAGTGCCCCAGACATATACAGAACATGGATGGATCAGTAAGTTATGAGACAACCTTAATTATACATGTTAAAGTCATTAGAAATGATGCTTTTGAAAATATATTTTGAAAGCTGACTGCTAGATCTGCCTTCATGTGCAGAGCAACCCCTCAAGCAATTTTATATTATTTTTTTGCTGATGAGATTCTTTGGTTTTAATCCTGTGGAATTCATACGATTGCGTATCAGACATTCCCACCATAAGGAATAAAAGATGATTTGCTCTTAAGGAGTCATCGCATTTAATTGTTGCACAGAAAAATACTCCATCATATAACTCTAGACATTATATGCTTTAAATAAAAATGTATTTGAAAACAGATATAAGTTTTAAATTTTTTCCCCATGGTATATTGTGCGTAACAAAAAGGAGGAGGTGTTCTATAAATGCTGATAGCCTCATGGGTACTGTACTGACATCCCAAGTTTGTGTCCCAACTCTTGGACCTTTCCCAATCCCACTCACCTCCAAATCCACTTCCAGTCAAAATGCTATTCCATATAAAAGGCAAAACCACAATAAAAAGAACTGCAACGTGACGTAGGAGTGCAGTTTTAACAGCCATGTATTAACATGTCCCCATAGTAACGCTTATAAACATATCCACAAGACAGGACTTGCGCAAAGCAGCTGGGATTAAAAGATCTGTTCAGCGCTCTGTGATCATCTGCACCTCAAGAATGAGTTTTACAAGTTTAAAACGTTGTTAAAACAGTGCATGTTTGTAATAAGGTCAGTAAAATCGCTATAATTCATCACAACATCCGCATGTCAGTACAATTATAAAAGACAACATATAAAAGGTATATAAATAATACGATGAGTATTTTTAGCTGAAACTACACATACATATTCTAAAAACACAAAAGAATCATCTTATATATTGAAAAATGGGTAAAATAGGTGCTCTTTAAATAAATAAAACTGAATAAATAGGGAAGGTAGTAAGGGTCATGGAAAAACCAGAGGTGTGCATTTAAGGGTTAAGATTTCAGGGGCCTTTTTGCAAAGCCTACGAGTTCAACATCTCTTATACCAAGTACTATCCTTACATCAGTCACAACATATTTGTTGTCTTCTATATCAAAAGCACTTTGACGTAGACTATCAAAGCAGACTGTAAGTTATGCTAATTAGAGTGTTTGATGAGTAATGAGAGAACTGTGAGGTGGGCCGCATGCTGAGCTCGGCCCTGTGCAAAACTGATAGGCTGTCAGGGTGCCACTGGCGGCATTTGTAATTCTGTTCACGACTGAAGCGTTTACAGTCCCAGAGTCCTCTGCAGCGGCTGTGCTGCGCTGAAGCTCGGACTGCGTCATTCTCACAACCCTCAGCAGGAGCAGAAACAGAGATTTAGAGACCACAGGAAAGCACTTTAAAACAATCAGCGCAGATGTCACACTACGAAACGCTCTCCAGATTCAGCCAAAAAGCTCCAGGTGACCTGTTCTTTCTAAATTAATCACATTGAAGCAGGGTTGGTCGGTCAAATCTGTTATCACATATTTATCTACAAGGCATTATGCATAAAATACACCTAACACTGATGAATTATGAAACAGATGCATTCGTGAAACCTCCAAAGAGCACCATTCCAGCAATGACCTCTCCAAGGTGACTTTGCAGTCTGTCTGGATTCTATCTGACGTCACATGCTGCATTCAGTGGGACGCTGCAGAAGGGGTGGGCGATGGGCCCAGGGCCGACACCTGTCATCTGCACCATTGTCACTGTGGGTTATAATTAAACCATTCCATAATCTGATTCTGAACAGCCTATCAGCGTCAAACAGAAGAATTATCAATATGCACAAAAGCGATAAAAAGAACCAATTGGTCCGCAGAAAGGAAACGTTCAAGCAGTGCTGATAAAATAAAGTTCTTTAATGCATCAGTTGCCCAAATCCATTCACGGATCTCACATGAAGACAATTTTGGGCTTCCTTATCACAGCTTTTATTTCAAGGCTTTTCTATCTCTGTAACATTAAATTACATATTGCATGTTATAATAAATGGTTAATTGCAGAAGTAAATTAAATACCTTTAATTTGAATGAGTATTATTCAATTCAATTCAGCTTTATTTGTATTGCGCTTTTACAATGTAGATTGTGTCAAAGCAGCTTCACATAAATGGTCATAGTAACAGGATCAGGGTAGTTCAGTTTTTAGTTTAAGATCAGTTTATTATTTAAATGGTTTGACTGAATGACTCGGGGACTTAAGGCAGTCAAATATTTCGCCAAGCAGTCTTTAGGGATGCAGTGACACGCAGTTAGATATTTCGCCCAACAGATCCGCCACTTTTGGCGCTCATAAACAATCATAAAGTCCTCGTGCTGCAGGAATGAGGAGGTCTGCTAAAGGTGTCTTTAATGATCTACGGCAGTTTGCGTTCATTTACAGTAAGATTGATTAATAAATCCATATGAAACAGTCCCTTAAAGTCACGTCTCGCTTTCAGTTTCAGGCTTTGGCGCGTTTTGCACTCACACTACAAGCATACCGCGCCAAAGCATAGTGCGAGTACGCCCTTAAAGATTTTACCCGACTCTGGATGAATCAACATTTTTGATCAAATCTTTTGAACTTTGTTTTTCACTTAAGTTTTTTTAACAGTGGTTTCATGTGTGTAGGGTATATGTCGAGCTAGTGTTTCTTCCAATACTGATAAACTTCAGGTGAATGGTTAATGTTTTCCATTTTTAATAATTATTTTTTGAGGGTTTTCACCTTTAAATGTATTAAATAGTAGAGAGTATTGGCAGGAAAGCACGAGGAGCAGAGAGGGAAATGACTGGCATGGGACCGGGAGGCGGGAATCAAACTTAGGTCACCGTGAGCACTGGAGTGCATGAGTTGACACCTTAACTACTACATCACTGACACTTCTTTTTTTTTTTCATTTTGTACGATTCATTTTATAGCATCAATTATGTAATGTAATTACAATATAATCAGTTAAATAGGCTTTGGCATTTACTTATTTGCTCAAGCGTAAAACGAGTTGAAAAGCAGTTTACTCGCACGAGCCCGTCAATATTAGCAGGCTAGTGCAGAAGCTCCACTGAATATACTGGGGTAAAATAAATGTTCATATTTTAAAGACATGGCGGGGGAAATGTAACTCAATGCAGGGTTTCTTGTACAATCTAAGACTCACTTTACATCAGATATCACTCAGCCAGTGGAGATCGCTGATTTTTAAAGAAAACAGACATTAAACACATATACCCTATAGAAAAAAAGGTTATTTGTGGAGTTCTATTAAAGGCTTTAAATTTGAATTCATTATTTATAGACGTCATTCATTCACACTCCTTCGGCTTAGTCCTTGATTTATCAGGAGTCACAAGAGCGGAAAGAACGTTTGATTCCAGGATGAAGCAACTACAGTCATTAAAGATTTTGGTCTTAATTGTCTGTTCTTGTAATGAGTCTTTTTGTAACATCAGTTTAATATGCAAATGAACCATTTGTGAATAAATGTGTTTATTTGATATAAAAAAAGAAACGAAAAAAAAAAGACATTAAATCACAATTTCAGAATTTTTGTACAAACTCAGGATGCCCACACAATGAAAAATGCTGGGTTCCACACAATTCCTTCATGTTGGTCCAACACAATTTGATTAAGTTAATAGTTTTTCCTATTTAAGAGGAACATAATTGTGGTTTATTTGAACAGAAAACTTTAAATTGACCCAAAAACACTTTTAAGAATTGTGTTGTTTCAATTCATTTTAAAGGGCTGCATTCTGGCGCAGTAGATAGCATGTTCACCTCACAGCAAGAAAGTCGCTGGTTCAAGCCTCAGTTGGGTCAGTTGGCGTTTCTGTGTGGAGTTTGCATGTTCTACCCATGCTTGGGTTTCCTCCAGGTGCTCCGGTTTCCCCCACAAGTCCAAAGACATGCGATACAGGTGAATTGGGTAGGCTAAATTGTCCGTAATAATTAATATTAATTATCCAATACAATTTAAAAAAGGCGGCACGATGGCTCAACTATAGGTGAATCGGGTAAGTTAAATTGACCGTAGTGTATGTATGTGCATGTGTATGGATGTTTCCCAGTGATTTTACTATAAACAAATACCCCAGCACTTCTGTGATAAGTACATTTTCTGTAACAGAAATGACGATAATGGTTAAAGATTTATTAAACAATTTAATGTCATCATGCCTGTGTTTGAATCTAGATGACAATCTTTCAAAGAGTAATCAAGCAGCTCTCTCTCCACATACTGTTGAAGTCAAAATGATTGGCCCTCCACTGAATTTTCACTTTTTCAAAATTTTCCCAAATGATGTTTAACAAGAAAATCTTCACAGTATTTCATATATTATAGTTTCCTTTGGAGAATGTCTTATTGTTTTATATTATAAAACATTTTAAGGTCAAAATTATTAACCACATTATACAGTGACTTGCCTAACTTAATTCAGTTAAGCCTTTAAATGTCATTTTAAGCTGTATAGTAATGTCTTGAAAAATATCTAGTCTAATATTATTTACTGTCATCATGGCAAAGATAAAATAAATCAGAGTTATTAAAACTATTATATTTAGAAAAACATCTTCTCTGTTAAACAGAAATTGATGAACAAAATATAAAGGCGGGCTAATAATTCTAACTTCAACTGTACAAATGAAGCAAAACTATGAGAAGCAAACCAATGGAGCCATCAACCGATATAGCCATGCTTCTGGGAAAGAGCATGACCGCTGACGAACGTGTGATGAGAACTGACGCACACAATCCTGAGAATCAACAGGTGTAACCAAAAATACCTTTACTCCTATGTTGAAGCTGAACAGGGTTCATACGGAGCTGAGAGCCTGTTATTATCTCATATAACAACCCATAAGTGCAGTGACCTCGCTAATAACTGCTTTTAGACTGGACCGAGCAACGCACAGATCCCATTGTCTTCATAATATAAAACGCAGCACTCACCAGCGACCTCCACTATGTCTCCAGGCACGATGTCTTTGGCTTTGATCCTTTGCACAGACTTCCTGTCCTGACGGTACACCTTGCCCATCTCTGGCTCGTACTCTTTGAGGGCTTCAATGGCATTTTCTGCATTACGTTCCTGAGATGGACAATATAAAACAAGTTGAGAATATAAATAATAAATAAATATAATAATTAATAAATTTTAAACAAAAAAAAAAAATGAATAAATAAAAAATTAAATACAAACTTATATTTATATATATATATATATGTTAAAATATTTAGTTGAAGTCAAAATGATTAGCCCTCCACTAAATCATTTTATTTACATATAAATAAAAAAATATTTATTTGTAAATAAATACAATATAAAAATTAAACACACAGACCCACAGAGACATACACACACAAACAAACACACACAAACACACACAAATTGATAAAGATGTATCCATCAACATTTAATTGTCGCAACATTTAACACTTTTAATTAATTTTCTTATTTTACTTTATTCTGTTATTTTCTGTAATACATCTGTAATATTAAAAATAAAATAAATATAAATAACTAAATAAAAAATAAACCATTCAATATTTTAATATATATGTTATATATAACTGCTAAAGATGCATCTGTCAACATTTAAATAACACTTACCTTATATTCTTATTTTAATATATCCCTTTATTGTCTGTAATACATTTGACCAACGGTGATTGGTCAATTGGTCATACCACTTGCATATTATAGCTTTTTTTTACTTATTTAAAATATTGTTAATAATAATAATAATAATAATAATAATAATAATAATAATAATAATAAATAAAAATATAAAATGCATAAAAATATAATAAATAATTTGTACAAAAACATTATATATAAAAAATCAATAAAACGTGTGTGTATATATATATATATATATATATATATATATATATATATATATATATATATATATATATATATATATATATATATATATATATATATATATATATATATATATATAAATAAATGGAGTACAAAATAGATTGTTGGGGTTAGAAGAAAGATCAATGTAATAAATGAAAAAGTAAAATAAAATAATTAATAATTTCGTTTGGTTTATCTGTCCTCTATTTTATGTGTGTGTGTGTGTGTGTGTGTGTGTGTGTGTGTGTGTGTGTGTGTGTGTGTGTGCGTATGTGCACAATAGAGAATAGTTAAGCGTTGGTATCTGATTTTACTTTTAAGATAAATACGAATCTTATTTTCCTTTCTGATCAGTTTTCCTAATCCTACTATACAATCTCTCTTTAGTTTATGTATGCATTAGGTATAGAATGCAGTTGACCAACTAATTATCATATGATTTACATACTTTTGCAAAAAGCAACATTAGATATTTAAATTTTTTAAGATAAACAACCTGTTTACTGACCTGCCAAACGCCGACGATGGCATTAGCTATAAGAATCAGTAAGATTACAAAAGGCTCCACAAAGGCAGTGATAGTTTCCTCCCCCTCCTCGAACCAGGCTAATACCTGCAGACAAAAAAGTCATGTCACAGCACGTCCTGTTACATCTAATCAAGTGTTTCACATTCAAAACACCCTGTGGATATTTCAAGACTAGAGGATCAAGATTCGAGACGAGACACGCAATTGACATTTTCCCTTAGAAGCTATTCACATGAGATTCTGTTTGGACTGCATAAAGGGCATGATCTGAAACCAGTTTAAACTTCAGGGGGAATAAAAACTAAGCATGTTTTAATGACTGGAGATTACACTGCAGTCCCAGCACGATATCTTTTATTTCCCTCATTTACATACTGTATGTTTTTATGTACAAGCTCCTGCTAAAATAGGAAGCTACAAAAGTGGTTTACTTTCCTTCAGGTCATTAAGCACACATTTTTATTGCAACTCAGAGAGGAGTTTTGCATGCCAATGAAGCGGTGAAATTTTACACCTTTTTTTCTCCACTCAGATAAACTAAAATCTTTGTGGTTCTCATGAGAGCTGCTGGTCTGTCTGTGGAAATGAAAGGCTAGTAACTGAAGGTCAGAAGCTTAATTTGGCCGACAGAGATGCCCTCTTACACAGCCAAGTACGAGACAGCTGTCAAATCACAGAGTCCAACACCTCAGTATCTCTGCTGGCATACCTCTCTACTTCAACCCGACCAGCCAGTTTCATCAGCTGCTGTATGAACTGTAATGTCTTTTTGGGTAGACAAAGCATGAGGATCAACCATCCTACCATTACTTTGATTTTAGAAATCACATTTTATTTTAATAATGTTTAAAATGTTTTAAAATTAAATAAAATAATATTCAAACTAATGTATAGGTGTGACATAGGAATTTATATCTAAAACATAAATGAATATTACAATAAATAGTAATGCAATTAATTTCTATAATTTTATGAAAACTATTATTATTTATTCATTCATTTTCTTTTCGGTTTAGTCCCTTCATTACTAAGGGGTCCCTTCATTACAGTGGAATGAACGGCCAACTTTTCCAGCATATGTCTTACGCAGTGGATGCCCTTCCAGCTGCAACCCAGTACTGGGAAAAAAAATGTTTATATATATATATATATATATATATATATATATATATATATATATATATATATATATATATATATATATATATATATATATATATATATATATATATATATATATATATATTTATCATCAGACTGTACAATACATTACTATTATTATTATTATTATTATTATAAAAAAAATTATGATGAAAATAATAATAATAATAATAATAATTTTAAAATAATTTATAAACATGCTTATTTTGAATAGCTTTTATTATAAATTTTAAATGTAATCATTTAATAGTTTATTATTTACAATTAAATGTAATATTTACAAAATAATAATAATAATCAAAAATTTAATTAGTAAATGACATTTATTGCGTATTATAAACTATTAATTATTTATAATAATAAATAATAAAACTATGAATTATTAATAATATTATTTTATATAGTTTATTTATTATTTACAACTAAATGTAATATTTACGAAAATATTATTAATATTATTAAGTGTACAATAAATTATTAAAGAATTAATGTTATATATATTAAATAATCCAATAAATTTTTGTAACCTTTACCATCATACTGTTGAAAAATTAGATCATATTATTATGATAAAAACAGATTACGAAAATAATAATAATAATAATCATCATTATTATCATCATCATCATCATCATCAAAAAATAATTCATATACATCTCAATTTTAATAGCTTTTAATATAAATATTAAATGTAATAATTTAATAGTGTATTACTTACAATTAAATGAAATATTTACAAAATAATAATAATAATAATAATAATCAAAAAGTAAATTAGTAAATATTACATTTAATTGCGTATTATAAACTGTTAAATAATTTTTAAAAATATGTAGATATATTAGTAGATATTATTATTATTAGAAATAATAACAATTGTCAGCACTAATAGCCTAGTGGTTAGCGCGTTAACACATAGCACCAAGGTGCTAATGGCGTCTCGAGTTCAATTCCCGGCTCGAAGTCCTTTGCCGATTCTTCCCCATCACTGCTACCCACACTTTCCTGTCAGTAAAATCTCCACTGTTCTATCCTAGTAAAGGTGAAAACCCCTAAAAATAATTATATTAATAATAATAATAATAATAATAATAATCAATTAATAATAAATAAATAAATATTATTATTATCTTAATTTTAATAGCTTTAAATATAAATTATAAGGTAATCATTTAACAATTTACTATATGCAATTAAATGTGATACTTATAAAATTATAATAATAATAATAATTACTATTAATTATAATAATAATAATAATAATAATATTAATAACAACAACAATAATACAAAAAATCTAATATTACATTTACTTGATTATAATAAACTACTAAATATTTTTTAAGTAAATTACAGCTTATTACAAATTAAGTTGTACATTAAAATTAAATATTAAAATGTGTATGTACATATAAGCGTGGACAAATTAACATACAATTTAATATAAAGATGAAGGTAAACTGCACACTGTGAACCTACAAACTTTTATTTTATAAGATCTTGAACCACTAACACCAGCTCTATATAATACATTGATCTCATCCATAAATCTGCTTGACAGCCTGACCTTACCACCCCTTCAAATCTCCAAGCAAAACAACCACATGTCTTTTTATTCAGTGGTAAACGATCTAGGCCCATTTATCAAGAGGTCCTTAACCCCCAGTCATAAAACAGCAGCGCACTACCAAGACGTCTCATTTGGCAGCTAGTGACAGACACTCAATCTCACTGAATGCTGTTGTCACCATTCCTAAGGAGTTGCGCTTCCTCAGCCGTTTAGCCTTTCTGATCTGTGAGTAACCAAAGACACGGTGACTAAGCTAACAAGACATCTTCACTTTCACAGCTCCTCCGGCTGCTTATTTGAGTGCATGCAATTGCTATGCTTCCTTTCTCGTGTAAAGCCATCAACACCTGACACGAATATGTACTGAGAAGCCCAGCTGACAAACGGCTGACCATGTTTGCACTCCAAGAATATCACATAACTGTAATAATTACAGAAATCTGCCAGAACATGTACTTACAAAAGATATGCAAGCTGCCAGTAGAAGAATCCGCACAAGTAAATCTTCAAACTGCTCAATGACAAGCTCCCATATTGACTTTCCTGTCGAACATTTAAATCAGACATTTCAGAATCAGACTAGAAGAGCAAGATTAACAACATGCTACAGATTATGAATGAATTATTACCTTCCTCTGCAGGCAACTCTGTGTGGGTTATTGAATGATATGAAAAAGAGAAAGCATAAAGTCACAAAATGCACTATACATTGTACATATATAGTGTGTGTGTGCAGACAGACAGACAGACAGACAGACAGACAGACAGACAGATAGATAGATACTGTAGAAAGATACGGTACATAGATACTGTAGATATTTACTATAGATACGATACTGTAGATACGATACTATAGATACTGTAGATAGATAGGATACATAGATACAATAGATAGATAGATACATAAATAGATGGATAGATACTGTAAATGTTTACTATAAATGCGATACTATAGATACAATACTATAGATACGATACTATAAATATGATACTGTAGATACTATAGATAAAATACTATAGATACGATACTGTAGATAGCTAGATACGATACAGATGGTACATAGATAGAAAGATAGATGGATAGTATATTAAAATTCACACTAGATAGATAGATAGATAGATAGATAGATAGATAGATAGATAGATAGATAGATAGATAGATAGATAGATAGATAGATAGATAGATAGATAGATAGATAGATAATTAAAATACACACTAGATAGATGGATGGATGGATGGATGGATGGATGGATAAACAGATATGGACGGACGGACGGACGGACGGACAGACAGACAGACAGACAGATAGATAGATAGATAGAAAAAAATTGGGATAAATATTTGATTCAAATCCAAAAGGGAATTTAGCACATGCAGTGAAACCTTTACAAGCTCTTCTGCTGACTGGAATATTTTCATGCCCAGTTTTAATTTAAGAAAAAAAGAAAAAGAAAAATGATGCTTTGATTGTCACATAACAAACAGATAAGATTTCAACATGTCTTTCAGCTTAATTCTGTGAAGAGAAAAAAAAGCATATGGCAACCCGTTTTAACATTTATTTTTACATTAAGGTAACCAGTATCCATTATATTCAAATATTCACTATTATGCATTCCCTGTTTACTAATCACAGTGAACATTAGGAGAAGACTTCAAAATAACTGCTTATGACTTAACCCTTTACCTACCCCACCAAGAAATTTTCTTTTGGATTGCATTTTTTTTAACTCTTCATGTCGCTAGTTAACACGCGTAACGCTTAAAATTATCAGCCTCTACCAAATGGTTAATATCGGTTTAGAGTAATAGTACCGGAATTAATACATATACAACCGAAAATATGAAGTGCAAGACCAATTTATTAAAAAATCTAATCAAAATAAAACATTTGTGAACACTAAATTATCTTTGTTTTGTGAAGTATGCCATCAAATATTTCATATTCTCATTTAACAATTTTTTTTTTTTTTTTACAATAAAACCAAAATCAAGTGTAGTAGTGCAACAGGATGATGTTTGTTTGAATTTTGTTTTTTGTAAGCCAACAATGCCGTGTGTGTGAATAGTTATTTAAAACAGTCCTTTTTAAATGACTTTAACCGTCATTACTTAAAAACAGTCAATATACGGTAATAGTAAAAGTAATTTTTTGGATCATAATAGATACCATAATTCCTGCAAGCATTATATAGTAGGGCTTGGCGATTAATCAAAACTGACATTCAAAACCTATAACCGAGCTAATTTTTCCAGGTCAATTTTTCAATTACTTTCCCTACTACTGTACATGTGGAGTCACGTGACCCTGCTCTGTTAAGCCTTTATTACTTCTGCATCCACGAGAGACCTCAAGATGGCATATACTGTCTATTACATAAAACATACATTAATCGTAATAGATTTAAAATGTTCAATTAATCAAGATTTTAATTTTACACCAAATCGCCCAGCCCTATTACTTTGTTAACTCCATATAGCTACAACTACTTTTTCCACGTTGCATATGTAAGGACTATTCAGAATAACAGCTTACAACTTAATAGTAAAATTAAAAATGCAAGGAACAACTGGACACTTGGCATGGGCCGGTATAAGATTCTGACTAGGCATGGGATAATAATCGTTTTCAAGGTATACCGCGGTTTGGAAAAGTAAAGGTTTTTGAACTGTTAACATTTTCTGCTATACCGTGCCTAAGGTATGTGTACGATTTTTTTATTTTTTTTATTTATGTATTAGTTTTTTAGTTTTGGTTTTTAGGTCAGCAGCATCTTCAGCAGCAAAGATATGTAAAGATGCCGCTTTAAATTGTTAAAAATAAAATCTGATTTTGAAACAAATGAAGACAGCAGAAGTCAATTCATTTAGCCTGATATGTTGATCTTCCAAAATAAATTATATCGAGTTCAAAAGAAAGAAAAAAAAGTTTTGGTTTTTACTCAGACATTTAAAAAGAATATATTTTAGAGCAGTAATCATAATACCGTGATATTTTTAACCAAGGTTATTATACCATCAGAATCTTCACAGTATTGTGATCACTACTATCTATCTATACATTTTGGGTAAAAACCCAAAAACTTTTTCCCCTCTTTGAACACAATAGATTTTATTTTGAGAAACATTTAAAATATTTTGGAGCAGTAAACATGTCAGGATATGCCTGAATAATTCAAATCAATCATTTGTTTGTTTCAAAAACACAGATGTCTTTATAATTTAAAACAAAATGTTTGGATATTTTTTCTGCTGAAGATACTGTTGTCCTAAAACTAAAAAAAAAAAAACATGAATAAGAAAAAATTTCCACAGACCTTAAGAACTGTATAGCAGAAAATTTTGGCAGTTTTCAAACCTTTACTTTACCAAACCGCGATATACCTTGAAAACGGTTATCGTCCCATGCCTACTGGACACTCTAACAATTTCATACATGGAAAGCTCAAACTCAACAATCAAGTGAAACAAAATTAAAAGGTAAAAAAAAAACATACTAATAACAATGGGATTGCTTACTGGGGGAAAATCTACAGCAGAAGCAGTTGGTTTTAACTAAAATTATTGTTATTACGGCTTGCCATAAAGCGTGTTTGATGACGTCAGATGTTTCGGACGCTCCTGCTGCTTATTGCAACAAATGTAAAACAATTTCATGTCAACTTCAGCTGGCTGACATGACGCTGAAGAACAGAATGTATCAGACGTACCGTTAGGACCCCATTTGTCTCTATTCCTTTTCACCTGGTCTAAAGTCAGTCCCGTGCTCTCGTTGACGCTGAAATTACTATAAACTTCTTCCACACTCTTGGTGTGAGCGTTCTCCATGGTTAGATGGGAAGAGAATCCCGCTCAAGTCAAGAAATCTGCCTTGTTTACAAAAAAAAAAGGAAGAACAAAAATATAAGAATATGCCTATGAGTGATACATGCATTGATATCCACAATGAAGAACATATGTGGAAAGTTGAGACGGGCAAATGCACCTTCCAGGAGTCTTATCCAAACAGTCTTCTTCTTGTGCCCCAAAGAACTGTGTGTCAGTGAAAGCCAAAGAAAAGCTCCTTGCTTAGTACATCACAATCAGCCCCGTCCAAGCCTCTGCCTGCCTGGAAATGTGACGCTCGACCCCTTTCGCCGTCCTTCTCGCCCGTTCACTGGTGATGGAAGTGGCGGTTACTCTTGTTTTATTGCAGGAGACTCAATACTGCCTCTCTGCCGCATGTGGAGCACGCTGATTGGACGGCGCGCGTCCGCGGAGTCCTTCAACATCCAATCAATTGTCATTGGCTCGATTCAGCGCTGACGTATGTGGAGCAGCTGCTTGTTTATTGGTTTGTCGTTCTGTCACTCAAAGCAGTTGACATAACTTTTGCCCCACCCCTCAGACGCAGGTAGTTGTTAGAACTCACAGGTGAAGTGTTCTTGGAAAGCTGTCTGCATGTGTACTTTGCCGTTTCGTTTTGTTTTTGTTTTGAACCCATTTGGTGGAACTTTTTTCTGTACATATTTTTTGTCTAAACCTTCTCTTGATAAATTATTATATGACGTGCATTTGCCGTTTTCAATTCTGAGCTTACACAGTGCGGTGACGGTCAAGGTGTTGATATACAGTATGTTTTTTTTTTTATAAACTTTTATTTAGAAAAGAAAAAATGTACAATATAAATCAGGAAGTAATCTGTAGAAGACTAGAATACAATTATAAAGTGATAAGAACAATAAGTAAAAAAAAGTAATAGAAAGAGAAGAAAAAAAAGAACAAAATGAAGAAAGGGGAAGTACAAAATTAAATTAAATCAAGAAATACAGAAAGCATTAATTACTTACATACTGGAAGCATGATATTTTCATAAGTTTATATTAACTTGCAGAATTTTTGTTGTTATATAGACATATAGCTTTAAGCAAGGAATCAATTTAAATTAAAAATAGGCAAATAAGGGAGATGATTTAAGAAATTATTGTTTGTGGATAAAGAATTTGGCATGTAATATAAAAGAGTTAAATATATATTCTTAATTTTTATTCTTATGACTAGAATAATAACAAATAATATCTTTCAGTTTAAAGATTTGTTTTGTTGATTGGGATTTATTCAAATAATTTACAGATCTGACCAAAACTTTTGTGAGATTTTACATTGAAAAAACATGAGCGTTTCCTAATTTTCCTGACAAAAGGAACAAGTATCTACAATATCAGTAAATTTTGAGATAAATGCATTGACCGGAAATATTTTGTGTAGAATTTTAAAATGGATTTCCTTTGCTTTGTTTGGGATTACATATTTATATGGGAGAAGCCATGTTCCAATCAATATCTTCTATTAACGCTGACCAATATGATTTCCCTCTTGGAGCAATTAGATTTTTTTGTTGGAGAATTCGAAGAATAAGTTAGTAGTTGCAGTTCTTATCATATACACTAATACCTTCAAATAATAAGGAGGGTTCTATGTTTTTTTTTATTATTTATATATGAAATGTGATTTTTTGTTAGATGTAATAATTCTTTTGGGATAGCATTTACAATAATTTTAAATTTCTTGAATGGGATTGGAAATTGATGAATTTTCATAAACTGTTCATAAGTTAACAAGTTCCCCAAGTCATCAAATAAGGAAAATAAATGTAATATATCTCTATAAGTATATAAATAGGATTTATTCTTAACTGTAATATCAGTGTTGTTCCATAAAAATGTTTTTTTTTATGTGGAGAAAAGTTATGAGAATAGCATATTTTCCAAGCCAGTAATGCTTGCTGGTAAAAGTTAACTAAAACCAAACCCGCCAACTTTATTTAACCAATAATTGGGAATAAAAAACCATGTTGAATCTGAACTAGTTAAACATCTTTTAATCCAACTGACTCTGAAAGCATTTATAGAATTGTTTATATATAGCTTCTGATCCCCCTTTGTCTTTAAGTTAAATTAATGCCTTTTTTAATTTTTGAGGTTCATAAATTAAAAAAGTTGGCGGTTCATTCTGCTGTGGCGACCCCGGATTAATAAAGGGACTAAGCCGACAAGAAAATGAATGAATGAATGAGTGTGTGCTAATATAGAGTATGTGTACCTGTGACGTAACTTAGTTGTTATTTCGGATAGTTGTCTAGATTAAATGTTTAAAAATACATTGTTTAAAAAAGTTTTTTTGTAAATATAATTTAAATAATGGTGGTAGCACTTTTACCTCACAGCAAGGTTGCTGGTTCGAGCCTCAACTGGGTCAGTTGGCATTTTTGTGTGGAGTTGGCATGGTCTCCGTATTTGCGTGCAGCGGTTTCCCCCACAAGTCTGTGTAATACATTTGCTAAATAAGTTGGCGGTTCATTCCGCTGTGGCGGCCCCAGATTAATAAAAGGACTAAGCCGAAAAGAAAATGAATGAATATAAATAAAATAAAAATACAAATTTCAACAATCAAATATAGTGTTGGGGGTAACGCATTACAAATAACACGAGTTATGTAATAATATTTTTTAAGCAACAAGCATTACCTTTCAAAATAAGTGCTAATATTTATGTTTCTTTAATCCAAATGTTTAGTTAATCCATTTTTTAAAAATAAATTGCTGAATAAAATGTCACAATGAATCCTACACGCAATGAGAGAATAACGGAACAGGCAGAAAGAGAGATGGCAGAGCCTTACACTACTGTGATAGAAATATTCTCATTTTGAACACATGGAAGAAAAGGAAAGGGCACTATCTGAATGGACTGATTTTACTTTTTAATAAGACAGAAAGTACAAAAGTGTCAAACATGTTTGTTTGTTTGTTTTTAAGGTAAATGAAGGTTATACAGTGTGTTGGTAACTGCAGAGCTTCCCTATTAAGAAGAAAAAAACCCTGCATGTTCTGAAAGAGATCAAGCCTCAGCCAGGTCAGACAAAAGTAACGCAAAAGTAACTCAAAAGTAATGCATTACTTACCAAAAAAGGTAACTAAGTAATGAAATTAGTTATTGGGGGGGGGGGGGGGGGGGGGTAACTCCATATTGTTATGCATTACTTTCTAAAGTAACTTTCCCCAACCCTAATCAAATATACATGATTGCTCATTCTTTTACTATAATCACTTCATATTTCATATATAATTTAATGAACAATAGTAATATTATCACAATTGTAATAAATAAGAATGTGTGTTTAATTTGTACATAAATATGCTTTGCTGAATGACAATGGCATGTTCTTTCAACCATTCATTCATTCATTTTCTTTTCGGCTTAGTCCCTTTATTAATCTGGGGTCGGCACAGCGGAATGAACCGCCAACTCATCCAGCATGTGTTTTACGCAGTGGATTTGTGAGGGAAACAGCGCACCCGGAGGAAACCCACACGAAGGCGGGGAGAACATGCACACTCCACACAGAAATGCCAACTGACCAGTCGAGGTTTGAACCAGCGACCTTCTTGTTGTGAGGCGGCAGCACTACCTACTGCGCCACCGCGTCACCCTTCTTTCAACCAAATATACTGATTTTTAATTTAGAAATAAATATTTATTTGAAATATACTTGCTTCAGGCATTACATCGACAAAATCACTTTTATAAAAGTACTTTGATGCAAACACCAAAAAGTCTTTGACCCAAATTCATACAAAAAACATGACTGTTTTCAGTGTGTGAATCTGAATTTTTCAATATTAATATGACTGACTGAAATTATTAGGAAACTTGTGTTGAATATTTAAGCATAGTAGAAAATGTTCAATGTTGGCAGCACAGTGGCTCAATGGTTAGTACTGTCGCCTCACAGCAAGAATGTCGCTAGTTTGAGTCCCAACTGGGCCATTTGGCCGTTCTAAAAGGAGTTTGCATGTTGTCTCAGTGTTCTATGAACTGCATAAACAAAAACTCTGAAAAACATACCGGAATAGTTGATGGTTCATTCCACTCTGGTGACCCCTGATTAATAAGAGACTAAGCCAAAGGAAAATGAATGAATGACTGTTCAGTGTGAAACTACAGTATTTCTGTTCTTTTCTAATTAGAAGTATAAAACTGTACACATGAAATCAGTGTGAATACAAATATAACATTTGTAATTACCTTTATTTAACACTTTACATTTTTATCACTTCATTCAACTCTTAGAAAGGTAAAACTAGTCAAATTTAAGCCACTGTATATAGGTGCTAAAGCATTCGGAGTGAGAATGACTTTATATTAAATCACTTCAAGCTTCCAGATGTCCATTATACTGCAGACACACAGATTTATAACAGTAAGCAAGAATGCACTGCTCACACCTACTCAGGGTGACCCATGCATATTATTATTTCATTAATGAATAAATGAATGAATTACCACTCTAGCGCTCCACCATACCCATTTTTATGGTAAGAATCAATTTATATCTAATTATAGGCAAGGGTCATATTGATTCTCATGACGTTCTGGATGGATGGACGCACCAGACAGAGAAAGAAGGAAGTAAGTTTTATTAGACCTTTTAGAGATTACTAAAAGAATGGTGCCTGAAGCTGCAGGATCAATCTATGCAATATAAACTAAATTACAATATGATTTAAGATATGTTTGAAACTTTTTTCAAACAAAACAAGTTTAATTAAAATATATAGTGAATACGCAACTTGTGTATGATGACGGGACAACTGAGTCTGTTAACTATGCCAGAGCAACAAAAGGAGATCCAACTGAAGTCCTAAATTGGACAGCTCTTCTGCCCAAGGTCATGGCTGTTGTTTCCCAAAATAACTTGGAGCGTGAACGCATCATCCAAAGTGTGGCACTTTGTACGGCATTATCTTTGGACACAAAGACCGGAGCTCTGTTCCGAAAGACGTGTCAAAACTGAGACCAAGAACTTGTTGGACGTTAGTGATTCTGAGTTTGAACTCTGTTATCCAAGTAGTCCTTAAGATGCCTTTTTTTCCACTAAATTAAACGTATTAAACGTATAAAATTATACGCAAATAATGTATACAACAATTCTGTTTGGGTCCTAATCTGATTAGCTGAGAGCTGTGCAATATTCTTTCTGCCAGTAACAGCACTCGTTCAGCCTCCTAACCCTTCAGCCTTGTGTATTACTCCGCCCACATACAGCGACAAGCTGAGGACTCTTTACAGTTTGACAAATATTGCTGCTGTTGGGCAACAGAATGTACTTTTGAGGCTTTTTAGTTGAGAAATTAGTTGTTTAGATTGCAATTACGCAGTTTATTTATAAGGATAGTGCCTATTTTAAAATATTTATTATTTCTGAAAGACAGCGCGTTGGCGGCTATTAGCCTGTCTTTGTGCACAGACAGTTGACGATGTTCCACAAGATGGCGACAGAGACCGCATAATAAGCCCTAATAGAAAACAGCATAATTTTAAACTACAGCTGATCAAATCATGATTAAACAGATCGATTACTTTCTATGTCGCTCTTTCTCTTTTGTGTGTTGTAGTGCTGTATTTATACCATAGTAATATTGCAACAGAAATAATGGAAAATCTCTGTAGACTGATGGCATTTCATGCCGTTCAAAATTATAATCTTAAAATGTGAGCAAAATAACCTGTTTTGTCATCACTTTAGACATTTCGATAAAGAATCATTCAAATACTAGCTCTAAAGTGACTTTGGTGAAAGAGCACTGTTGTTCTGACGTCAGCTGCAGATGTGAATGAATGGCGAAAAAAAACAGTTCCTCTTACAAAAGGGTTTTAGAGACTTACTGTGTTTGATTTTCTTTTTTATACATACGATTGTATATATATATATATATATATATATATATATATATATATATATATATATATATATATATATATATATATATATATATATATATATATATATATTTACAGTTGAAGTCAGAATTATTAGCTCCCCTTTGAATTATTATTTTTTTCTTTTTTAAAATATTTTCCAAAAGATGTTTAACAGAGCAAGGAAATTTTCACAGTATGTCTGATAAAATTTTTTGTTCTGGAGAAAGTCTTATTGTTTTATTTCGGCTAGAATAAAGGCAGTTATTAATTTTTTAAACTTAATTTTAGGGAGAAAATTATTATTTTTTTTACCCCTTTAAGCTATTTTTTTTTTCAATAGTCTACAGAACAAACCATCGTCACACAATAACTTGCCTAATTACCATAACCTGCCTAGTTAACCTAATTACCCTAATTTAGCCTTAAAATGTCAATTTAAGCTGTATAGAAGCTGTATAAATCAGTTATTAGATATGAGTTATTAAAACTATTATGTTTAGAAATGTGTTGAAAAAAAATCTTCTCTCCGTTAAACAGAAACTGGGGAAAAGAAATAAACAGGGGAGCTAATAATTTAGGGGAGCTAATAATTCAGGGGGGCTAATAATTCTGACTTCAACTGTATTTATATATTGAGTTAAGAAACCACTAGATTTGCAATGTATAGTTACTCAGTCTTTTTTAATTCTGTGAACTACTGATGCCATTTTTTCCAAAAATATTTCAAACAACAATGCTGTCATTTAGAGCATTTCTTTGCTTGAAATAACAAAGGTGCCATGCTTTCAGAAATGTTTATATAGAGAACAAACAAAATAATGCTCTAATGACAAAAGTTTTTTTTGAAATTTGAAACAAATTTCATCAGGTATTTATAGATTTAAACAAATATAAACGATTCACTTAAACCCACATCTAATACAGATGTACAGATAAACCGAGAATTTTGAAGTGGTCTCTTAAAGGTACAGTTCACCACAAAAATGAAATTTCTGTCATTATTTACTCATCCTCTACTTGTTCCAAATATGTTTAATTTCTTTCTTCTGAAATTTCTGAAGAATTTTAATTCACAAATGAAGATATACTGAAAACTACAAAGAAAAACAAACAGCTAATGACTTCAATAGCATTTTTTCTTCCTACTATGGATGTCAATTGCTGCTTTTTTAACATTCTTCAGAATATCTTGTTTTGTGTCTAGAAGAAAGATATTTATAAAAGGTTAGAACAATTTTAGTGTGAGTAAACAAAATTTGTTGGGTAAACTACGCTATTAAATAAATAATTTTCCCTAGTGTCTTTGTAATAATCAATGACAAAAAGGAACAACATTTACAAGGCAAATGGCATCACAGAACCAGCATATCCTTGCCAACATCCTGGATGACGTGCCCAATAGGCGCCTGGCTCTGAGCCTTGAGGTAGCACTGCTTCTTGCACTCCAGCAGCGTTTCCAGATCCTTCCACATCTTCATCTGTCTCATATTGGGCTCCTGGTTCTCTCGCACCTGCTTCACCTGCTGACGGAGAACCTGCAAGTCCACAGAGACACAATGTTCTACTGTATGTATTCAGATGCTAACTGCACACCAATGTTATTTACATATGTAAAGCTTGGTTGGTGCACAAAAACTGACCCCATGATATCAAATCCGAATTTCAAATTCCTATTAAAGGTCTTGTGAAATGCTTTGAAATGTGTATTTGTATGCGATGTTTGACAGAATCAACTGAAACACGAAAAGAAGGTGAACACGAATCTGTCAGTGAAAGTGGTTGAGCTCAAGTGCATCAAATGTTAAGCTTTTTGAAGTAGGCGGGGCATGTCAGATATTAGAGAGCATTAGATTGGTCAAGATTTGATGAGAAACTGAAGTATGGGGTGACAAGAAAAAAATAAAAAACATTAACTAATTTGGGCGGAAGTGACAAACTACAAGCATTATATGTAGAGGACTGAACCTATACGGTACGGTTTGGTTACGGTTATTATACTCGCGCTTGCCTACCTCGCCATAGTAAACTACGGCGCATATAAGATAAATGACGTCACTACACAATAACCAGTTATGATTATTACTGAACCGATACCGAATTGTCTGCATCGTGGTGCACCGAAGAAACAATTAATTTTGACACCCCTACTTGCATGTTTATATAAGTTTTATATCTTCTAAACGCAAATTTTGTCTTTGTTTTGTAGCACACCAGCTTATAAATATCCTACAAACTAACAATACTGATACGAACATCTAAAAAACTGCTCAGGGGTAGCTTAATTAATGTATAGGTGGTCTTTGGGTAAGGGATTGCTTAGAATAAACAGCAAAAGAAAGTCCAAGGCACTCAAAAATTTGGAAAAAATACTTTTTTGGACTTTCTTTTGCTATCTAAAAAATGTTATTTTAATTTCATGGGACCTGAAGTGCTGTGAAATGTGCAGCTTTGCTTAATGTGTGACATAATTTCAATTCAAGCATGAAGACATTGCGGGACACATCAAGTAGCCCCTCCTCTCTTTTTTGAAAATAACCATCAGAAACTTTACATTTTCAACATATTTTAATATCTTTTTGCATCAAATTATTGAAAATAGTATCAATATCATAAAAAGAACCGGCACTAAATCGATAAAAATCTTAACGATACTCATCCTTAGCAGTGAAATCCTAAAAATAGCTTGGACCATTTTGGAAAAAGTGAGAAACTAAAAGATTTGAATGCTTATATCTTGTAAAAGTACATTTTGTCATTGCTTTGGAGCACATTAGCTTATAGATAAGCTCAAGAATAACATATCGTTACAAGCACCCAAAACAACTTTCATTGTGATTTCAAGTGGACTTTAAAGGGGACATAATATGCTAAATCAATTTGTCAAGAGGTTTAAACACAGTTGTGTGAATACAGCCAGCCTATGATGGTAAAAATGTATTAATTCTATTTTTTATAATCATACTTCGTAAAAAAACAGTATGTAGAAACTCTTTGATCCCTTTGTACGTGTCATCAGAGGGGGAAAGCCCCGCCCTTAAGTGAAGATCTCTCCCTCATTAGCATAAACAGCCATGAGTGAGAAGCAGCCATTCCCATTAGAGTTTATAATCTGTCACTAAGGTGACACATTGGCTTTATAGCCCCACCCCTTTTAGAAAAAAAGAGCTGGGAGCACAACCTCATTTGAATTTAAAGTGACAGTCACCAAAATGGCAAAATTTGAATCAAAGCTTATAAGGGGTGGTTTCAAAACTAATCTAAAAACTAATTAGTGGATTATTTTGAGCTCAAACGACAAATACACACTCTAGGAACATCAGAGACTTCTTGTAAAAAGTTCCCTTTAAATTTTTGAGTCCAGTACTGGCAGTCAAATTTAATGTAGGTTCATGGATTCAGAAAGCTTGTAAAGTTGCAGCAGTAAACAGTTAAAGGGCATGACGGGCATTTATGGAAGAGTTTGGCATGCTGTTGTCTCTTCTTCCAGTGTGCTGAGAGGGTGGTCTGCTAGTTGTACATCAGGGCAATGATTACACAAGCTTTGTTCTAACACTGGCATGATGTGGCGTGACACTGATAGCATGCTCTGCACAGTTTGGCAGAAATATTAAACCCAACTCTTAACTAACTCCTAGATGACCACAACAGATGAGGCAGAATCAAGTAAACCTGGTGGAACTTGGTTATGAATCAGAGAGGTTTTACAGTTGCCTCACCTTGCCCAATGACTCCTGCTCTGCTGTGTTTGCAATGTACTTCTCTCTGCAATGACAAGAAAAACACTCCTTAAAGCAATGGTGGTTTTAGTTCAGTAAAACAAATCTTAGGTTAAGAAAGGTAAAGTTAAGCATGCAAAACACACACACACGCACACACGCACACGCACACACACACACACACACACACACACACACATTTAAATAATTTGACCCACTTCAGCTTTGACTTATTTCTCAGACAAAGCTAGTAAACAAATTGGTAACACTTTATTTTGATGGTCCATTTGAGTATTAGTAGACTGTCTGCTTAATATCTGTTGATACTGCTCCTTCAGCAGACATTTAACCAACTTTAATAGAAACTTAGCAAGTACATGTGAACTTACACTAACCCTTTCTCCAAACCCTAACCACACAACCTAACAGTCTACTTATAATCTATTGAGAATTAGTTGGCATGTAGGTGCAACGTAACTTAAATTCAACAAAAAGACCATCAAAATAAAGTTTGACCAACAAATATTATGTATAAAAATACATACTGTCATGCAATTTTACCCCAAGCTTTTTACACATATGGAAATTTTAGATTTATAACTGACAGGGATAACTATCAGTAAAAAATAATAATAATAAAAACAATAAAAAAATTGATAAGTGGTATTGGAATTTGTATCGATATTGATAAAATCTATATCAGAGATGCCCAAACTAGGGCCAAAGAGCCCCTGATAACCTTTAATTTGGCCCGCCATCCCATCTGAGAAGAGAAAGAATGATGGAGAGGGTTTAGAGATTCAAATTTATTGTAACTCTTTGTTTGTTTTATTGTTAAAAGCTAACTAAAATTAGATGTACAGTCACCCGACAATGCAGAGACTTAGGTGAGTGCTTGACGAGTTTATTCAGCACTGAACTCCACTGTGTTATCATGGGATTGCTTATGTTTTTATTGCAATAAAAGTAAAAAGTTAATAACTTCAAAAGCTTTACTGCATTAGTTAATGTGACTCAAAGTTTTTTTAATGTTTTCTATTTATTTTGAAATGTTAGGAAATAATTTAGGGGGGAGGGGGTGGGGGGGGGATCAGGATCTTTTTAATACACAATTACAGAATATGTTTTTCCACCATTTATAGGTTTTATACTGATGTATATATTATAGTTTTGAATTTAAAACAATTTAATAGTTACAAAACTATAATTAAGGAACAAATTATTTCTTTGATGACTGAAAGGGAATATTTGAATTATTGGTTGTACAACATACTGATGCCTTGTTTTTCTAGGTTTTATTGCTGATAATGGTCAGGAATGTTGGACCATTATTGCCTTTTTAGCATATCAGTAGAGGACAAAAACTAGTGAACTGTGGAGTGGGCTAAAAAAAAAATATTATTAAAAAAAACGTCAGTAGGTATATATACAGTTAAAGTCAGAATTATTAACCCCCTTTTTAATTTTTTTTCTTTTTTAAAAATTTCCCAAATTATGTTTAACAGAGCAAGGAAATTTTCACAGTATGTCTGATAATATTTTTCTTCTGGAAAAAGTCTTATCTGTTTTATTTTAGCTAGAATAAAAGCTAAAATAAAAGTTTTAAATTTTTTAAACACCATTTAAGGACAAAACTATTAGCCCCTTTAAGTTATAATTTTTTTTGGTAGTCTATAGAACAAACCATCGTTATACAATAACTTGCCTAATTACCCTAACCTGCCTAGTTAACCTAATTAACCCAGTTAAGCCTTTAAATGTCACTTTAAGCTGTATAGAAGTGTCTTGAAATATATCTAGCAAAATATTATTTACTGTTATCATGGCAAAGACAAAAGAAATCAGTTATTAGAAATGAGTTATTAAAACTATTATGTTTAGAAATGTGTACTAATAAATCAGGGGGGCTAATAACTCTTCAACTGACTTATATATACATAGACTTCAACTGTATATAAATATATATATCTGCTTTTATTCTTGCCATAATAAACAATATATTTGTAGAGCAACCCATGTTCTCTTGTTATTCATATTTTAATAAACTATAATGGAACTGTCAGCGATATGTACAAAAAAAAGTGATCCATCAAAGTTTGATTTTAAAAATCTTGAATGGTTATAAAAATCTTTATAATAATTAAAATATTTAATAACAATATTACAAATAAATTTAGTTTAAAAAGCTTTAATAATTGTAATGATATAACATAGTTCCGGAAACATTCTATTTCTATGTTTATCAGTCTGACTTTACAGTGGGTTCCTTTTGACCATCCCCTGTCGTTATAAAGAATATCTCAAAGGTGAATGAGTCAAGTCTAGAAGCTTTGTCTGTTTCGTGAGGTGCGTGCGCACTCAGCAAAGCTGCGCGATGCGGCGCCAGGCGAAAGTATAAATCAGCCTTAGGCGAATTGGATTAACTAAATTCGCCGTAGTGTATCTGCGTGTCTGAATGAGAGTGTATGGGTGTTTCCCAGTACTGGGTTGTGGCTGAAAGAGCATCTGTGGCATAAAACACATGCTGGAATAGTTGGCAGTTCATTCCGCTGTGGCGACCCCTGATAAATAAGGGACTAAGCCGAAGGAAAATGAATAAATGAATGTAAATAAACCATAATATTATTAAATAATAAAGTTATTAAACATAATACAGTTCTGAATTTGAATTGTGTTAAATTGTATAATTGACAATTGTAATTTAATAAAACTGAATATTACATGCCATTTATAAATTGTTTTGAATTAAAATTTCTGAACAACATGAGGTCGTGAAAATCATAATTGAACATAAATTTTCATGTGAATTACACCTAATGTCACACTTGGTTAATTCTATTAATCATGTGTCAGTATATAATGTCACTGCACTACCTGGAAGGAATAAATATAATCTAATAATGATAAGAGAACTTCTGACTTATTATGATTACATCAATTGTTGAGTCACTCTTACTTCATATTGAACCGACAACCTTTGTGTGAACAGCTCAAATCCTCAACCACCCGCCTCCACATTTATCAGAATTTCTGCTAAACTTTTTCAAATGTGTGGGCGGGATGGATCAGGAATGGGTGAATAGACACTTGAAGCATAACTGAAACAAAAGACGTGAAAAAAAACAACAAGTGTTCTGAGCGGTAGGCGCTGAGAGCTGTGAGCTGAAAAGAGTCTGTCTGGAAATATTTGTTTGTCATGAAGCATGTCAGGTTTATCTGTAGGAGATATATCTCCAATTTCGTACCTGAGAGCCGTCCTCCGCACCTGTACGTCCATTGACTGACTGATCTTGCTTTGTTCTGCCGCTCTCTGAATTTGACTCTCAATGATCTGTGAAGAGAAGCCGAGAGAAGAGTAAGAGAAAAGCACAGGACTAGCATCTGACATCTAAGAGGAAGATGCTTTTTACCTCTCTCTCGCAGTTAATGTGATGATATCGGCTTTCTTCCTGTGCCGTCTCTTCCCTGAGTGTTCTCACTTCCTGTTTAATATCAGGAGATTGAATCACTGCATGTTCATATTTATATCATATGACGCAAATAACATTTCACCACCACGATTTGTGAGTTAGAATTTGTGCCAATTTGGCCATACAGGATTTTGAATCTAAATTAGACTTGAGGTTAAAATAAATTCAACAAGTGTAACGTCTTTGTAAGATATTTCGAAATACAGTGCAAAAACTTAAAATGCAACACTTAATTTTGCAGGAAGAATTACCAGTGGACAGGCACATACATTCATTCATTTTATTTTCAGCTTGTTCCCCTATTAATCTGGGGTCGCCACAGCAGAATGAACCGCCAACTTATCCAGCATATGTTTTACACAGCAGATGCTAGACATGCACAACATACAGTAAATAACAAACCTATTCGAAATTTTCTAAAGCATCAGAATATCTTAGGGTGTACTCACATAAGGCACAGTTGCCTTGAACTGTCTCCCCTTCCCTTCACCCACACTGTATTTTTATCTTTCGAGCCCAAGCACACTTACGTCATTGATGATACGACTGTTCAGTTTGCAAGAGAAGTCCTCTCAATCCTTACAATGGAGATTGCTTTAGTTCTATTGTTTTGTATTATTTCAAGAGTTCACACTTAGATATTGCTCGATGCTCTTATGTTGGTTTAGTATGCTGTCCCGGGAGTGAACCCTGAGCTCGGAGATAATTGAGCTCTGGGCTCCCGGCTGGTCGATAGAGCATGTAAGGGAAGTACGAGATCAGGTGGTTCTCGAGAGCAGGGTAGGAGCAAGCTGAACTGCCGCTCAAGGCAAAGGATGGTCAAGCCGCCCTCAACCCTAAAGTGAGGGTGGTGAGGGTAGTGTCGCGGACGCCAGCCTCGATGCGGATATAAGAGGGCGCGGGTGGTGAGGGTAGTGTTGCGGACGCCGCCCTCTCTATTTTGCCGCCCAAGATGCGGATATAACTGATGGCGCGGGTGGTGAGGGTAGTGCCGGGGACGCCGCACTCTCGATTCTGCCACCCTAGGTGGACGCGCCGGCCCTGCTCGAGAGCTCCCCGTGGTAAAGGAGGAAAGCGGTAGAGGGGATGGATGGGGGATTTCTTTGGTAAACGAAGACAAGGGAGAAATTCTTGCTAGGCTACTTATAGTGAGTTTGGATTAATCTGATCTGGCTAACTAATGATTGTAGATGAGACCAGCTGCAGACAATCATATCACGTGCTTCTTTTAAAATTAGTTTGTGAAACTTCACTTTAAGTCGTTTGATTTGCAGAGACACACAGTCAATTATTTTGCTGAACAGATCCACCACATTTGACCCTCATAAATGTTCATGAAAGTCATTGTGCTGCGGTTATTAGGAGGTTTGCTGAAGGTGGCAGCTGTCATGCAGCAAGGGGGTTGTATCTATGATAAGGCATGACAGGTCGTGTTCATTAAAAAGTAAGAATTATTAATAAATTCATATGAATCAGTCCCTTAAAAGTGACGTAGGGTCTTCAGCTTTGCACTCACTCTGCATACACTGTGTACCGCGCCAAAGCTCAACCGAACTGCACTTTTTCTCCAGAAGAAAAAATATTATAAGAAATATTGTAAAAAAATCTTTGCTCTGTTAAACATAATTTGGGAAATATTTGAAAAAGAAAAGAATAAAAAAACACCAGAGGACTAATAATTTTGACATCAACTGTATAACACATGGGTAAATAAGTAATTCATATAAAAAATTATTCATTTATAATAAAACCTATAAAAAAAAAACTTTGATTTTCACTTCATTTAATTTAAATTCTTGATTTGAATTCAAATGACAACTCTTCATTCTCTTCCAGCATGTCTCAATAATAATGCAACCCAACCCTGTCTAAATACCTGTTCCAGCTTGGATCTGTTGCTCTCGAGTCCTGCAGCACAGGTTTCATACTGAGCCTTTTTCTCCTCGTACTCTGGTGCGAGCTCCTGTTTTAACATGCAAAACAAAAGAGAATGCAATTCTGACTGAGCTGATAAGCTGATTGGCTCTTTGTAGTTGAGAGTGATTCTCAGTATAGAGGAGAGAAACAAATGGCTTTGTGTCTCACTTGATGCTAAACAGTCACTCACCGCGTGTTCCTGTCTTAGAGCTCTCAGGTCCTTTATCAGCGGAGATAGAGCAGACTTCTTCTCTGCTATCACTGAATTCAGCTTCTTTACCTGAAATAAACACAAATCTTCATGACGGATGATGACCCAGAAGAGAATCAATCAAACGCATACACATGAGTGAGTCCAAGAAACACATTCAGTTTAAAGCATTTCCTTAATATACACTTTAAACATAAATGAAATGACACTTTGAGGATTATGTCATGATCATTTAATACATTTTAAAGGAATAAACACTTCAACCTTAAAGAAATCACAAGAACAATACACTATTTTAATTTAAAGGAACATACAACACTAATGTTGTGACATATTTTAAAAATTAAAAGTCACTATGTTCGACATTTACATGTTTTAAAATGTAATTTATTTTTTGTGATGCAAAGCTGCATTTTCAGCATCATTGCTTAAGCCTTTAGTATCACAGAATAGGGCTGCACAATGTATTATTTTAGCATGGATATCGCAATGTATGAATCTGCACTAGTTACTTTACATCACAGTATCTGCAATGGTAAGTTGGGATTATAATTTAAATTTAAATATTTATTTTTTAATTTAAAATTAATTTGTGCATAAGAAATAATTCAATTTTTAGCTTTAACAGAGATTAGTTGTATCTATTTATACATTAAAGACAGTAGTCAACATTTGAAGTGGATTAAAAAAAAGAGGATCAAACAAGAATGGATGTTGTTGAACAGCTTTAGGACAACTTTGATTTTTGTGGTGATTTTGATTCACTTCAAATGTTGACTAAACTGTATATCAGGGGTCACCAACCCTGTTCCTGGAGAGCTACCTTCCTGCACATTTCAGTTGCAACCCTGATCAATCACACCTGTTTGTAATTATCAAGTGCTGCTATAGGTACTTTTAATTGGTTCAGGTGTGTTTGATCAGGGTTGGGACTGAATTCTGCAGAAAGGTAGCTCTCCAGGAACAGGGTTGGTGACCCCTGCTGTATACAGTGTTATTTTCATTCATTCATTCATTCATTCATTCATTCATTCATTCATTCCTTTTCCTTTCAGCTTGGTTGCTTTATTAATCTGGGGTCGCCACAGCGGAATGAACCGCCAACTTCTCCAGCATATGTTTTACACAGCGGATGCCCTTCCAGCTGCAACCCATCACTGGGATCTGGGAAACACCCAGAAATTCTCATTCACACTCATACACTGCGGACAATTTTAGCTTACCCAATTCACATGTACCGCATGTCTTTGGACTAGTGGAGGAGACCAGATCACCCGGAGGAAACCCACGCGAACGCGGGAGAACAAGCAAACTTCACACAGAAATGCCAACTGACCCAGCCGAGGCTCAAACCAGCGACCTTCTTGCTGTGAGGCGAGAGCGCTAGCTACTGCGCCACTGCGTCACCCAACAGTGTTATTTTACATTTGATTATTTTGTTACTGTACGTCAACTGATACTCTTTAGAAAACATCAAAGCACTATATATTTCATTTGTATAGTATGTTTGTTTTAATGTATTAATTTAAGCTTGTAATATCTTTTATTTCAAGCATATACAGGGGCAACACGGTGGCTCAGTGGTTAGCACTGTCACCGCACAGCAAGAAGGTCGCTGGTTTGAGCCCTGGCTTGACCAGTTTGCGTTTCTATGTGAAGTTTGCAGGTACTCCCCGTGTTTGCGTGGGTTTCCTCTGAGTGCTCCAGTTTCCCGTTAAAGTCTAGACTGGATACGCGGCTGGCCAGAAGTGCAATACACACATCATTATAGCAGCATTTTTTATGACACTGTATAATAATAATTAATATTTTTATAGTACTGTGACGGTTGGGTTTAGGGTTAGTGGTAACTGTTAAAAAAATAAAAATTTTTGGTCATTTAAGAAATAGCATAAATAATTCTTGGTACAACTACGGTTTTTACATTACTGTGACAGTTGGATTTAGGGTTGGGGTAGACAGTAATAAAATACAATAAATGGGAAATTTAATAAATAATATAAATAATTCAAATTAATTTCTGGCCACATCCATATCCGATCTAGCAACAACCTGGTTTCCCTATACAATCCAAAGACATGCGCAGGTGAATTGGATGAAAAAAATTGTCCGTAGTGTATGATTGTGTGTGTGAATGGGTGTTTCCCAGTACTAGGTTGCAGCTGAAAGGGCATCTGATGTGTAAAACTTTTGCTGGATAAGTTGGCGGTTCATTCCGCTGTGGCGACCTCTGAAATGACTTAAGGCTGATTTATACTTCTGCTTCGAGTAATCGACGTGACCTACGGCCTGCATTGTGAGTAGCTGTGTGTTCATACTTCTGCGTGGTGTTAGTTTTACTCTGCAATAACACTTCCGAATGGCTAGCTGGCACTGGGGTTTGATGTTCCTCTGTGTCAAGTG
This sequence comes from Danio rerio, assembly GCF_052040795.2. NCBI lineage: Eukaryota > Metazoa > Chordata > Actinopteri > Cypriniformes > Danionidae > Danio > Danio rerio. The sequence goes on along the minus strand of NC_141028.1, from coordinate 13,604,221 downwards.
TCTTTGTGGGTGTTTTGTAGTTCAAACTCGTTCATTCAGAGAAGGGAACCGGCAGACATATAACAACTTAAGTCATAAGGTAAACACAAAACAAAAGTTTCCATCTGGAGCTCCTTCACAGGACTCAACACTTGTAAATACTCGCTCCATAGGGCTTCAATCAGATCGTTAGTCAATGAGAATATATGGGTTAGTTTTAAAAAAAAATTGCAATTGATTGTGTGCTGTTATTATGTGTGTGTTTTAACTGGTTGTATTTATGTCACCAGTGTTAAAGGCAAAATTCCATTCTGGGCCAATAAAGGGGAAACAAACAAACAATCTATCAAACCCCAAAGAGCCACACTTCAGCAAATAAGCAAGTGCATCATCTTCCATCTCACCATTTCAGACATGTCATCCAGTGTTCTTCCCTTCATCTCATCCAGCTCGCTCTTGATAGCAGAAACTCTCTCCAACTCCTCCTGAGTATCGCTGTAGCCTGAGATTCCCCGCTGAGCCTCCAGAGATTGCTGTACACCAGAACACACACACACAAACGGCAGAAATAGAACAAATGTTTATTCGCCTTGTCGATTTGATTAGATTACTTACTGTAATGGTATTCGCAAAGAGTAAACAATCAGCGCTACTGCAAAGCATTTAAGCTGCGACAAATCAAACAAGATCTGTACCACAATTGCGTCAACAACCTTGTAATGAACTCCAAATTGACCTTAAATAAAAATATTTTCATTCAATTTTGTCAGATGTAATTAAGGGATATGAATCTCAAATGACTTTTCTTAATAAAACAATGCTAAGCAGGGATGTCATAGGTAGCCAATAGAGGCCAATATTAATGTGATTATTGGTTTAGAAAGTACTGATTGCTTTCTGATATATGAAAGAGTGTTGTTTCATGTTATCCTGCTGTGTTTCGACATGTTTAGTGTCATATTTAAGCCTTCTGTGCTGTTGGGGATGTTTGGATCCACCCTGATGTGATTTTGAGTCATATGCCTCGTATCCACTAAGAACTGTTCTTAGTTCCGAGAACTGTTCAGAGAGTTCATAGAACTGTTCTGTTCAGTTTGGTACGGTACAGTACAGTACGGGTCACTTTTATCAGGCTTGTGTGTCCACTGCCAAAGAATACACACACACACACACACACATATATATATATATATATATATATATGTATATATATGAAACCATACAGATCCTTACAGTCTCTGAAATGTTACCAATTACAGTACAAAACAAAATTACTCAAAACATACTTTTACGTCTTATTTGGGTTCATAAACAATATGAAACATACACAGTCAGTACAAACCTCTCATTTTTATTCTTCACCAGCACATGGAATGTTAACACCTTGTCATTCCAAGTTCATAATAGTCCAAAAGGCAATAATGATAATTAAACATGGCAGTTTGTTCATGTTTTAAGTTGCTGAAAGAATCATTTGCTCCTTTGTTTTTTTGCACTTCGGTCTCACGTTTGTCTGTTTCTGAAAAAATTGGATGTCAGAAGCATGCGCACGTTATTTTCATCAGCTCAATGAGTTTGTTATTTACCAAATATAGACGCGCACAAAAAGTCTCTAGAGAAAGTGAAACCACCTCTTAAACGGGGGCTCGTGTAAATGAGATCCAGTTTTGGCGATTCTGCTCAGAAGATCAGAGGGCAGGTTGATCATATACTCCCCCTTGCGTTCTTTCTCTTGGATTTCTTCTAGTTACCTTACAATTCATATATTTTGGCACTTTAAGCAAGACACTAGGTCCTTGATGTTGGCCTTGAGAGCAATGTTTTCCTTATCTGTGTTAGTCAGCATTAATTGAAGAACATTTACTTCATTTTCGAGCTGAATTATTCAGTCGCTGTGGTCTGAAAGGCTCACTTCTATCGCGATCGTTGCTACTTGTGATGCACCGAAGGTTCGACTGAAAAGCGGATTGGTTTCAGAGACTTATTTAAAAGTGTGACAAATTCCCCAGTCATGTCCTTTCTAAACTTTTCAAGCTCCTTGACAAGAGACTTAACTGTGAGCTGCGATGATGCGGGTTCGTTATCTGCCTTTTTGAGCTGGGTTAGGAAACACAGTTAAGATCTTTTAGGGTAAGAGGTTTTTGAGTTCTTGCCGTCTATTACTGAATGTGTCAGGATTATCGAAAACAAAACCAACTTAACCCCGCTGCCATAGCGCTGCTTTCCTGACAGGAATAAGCATGTTGAACTTGAGTCTGCTGTTTGCCACCAGTCTTCATGAATTTGCTCATTTCAAATGGATCGTTCGAAGACGTGTACTCTGAATAAAAAACAATGACCACGAATTGGGTACACTGGTAAATCAGGGTATTTACGAAGAAATTACATGTAATAACACGGAGCTTAGACAACGAGCATCTTCACAAAACCGGAAGTCATAAGCCACAAAATCAATATTGTGCATGTTCATTATGTGGCTCAGTGGTTAGCACTGTCGCCTCACAGCAACAAGGTCGCTGGTTCAAGTCCCAACTGGGTCAGTTGGCATTTCTGTGTGGAGTTTGCATGTTCTCCCAGTGTTTGCGTAAGTTTCCTCTGGGTGATCCGGTTCCCCCTCAGTCCAAAGACATGTGCTATAGGTTAATTGTGTAAACGAAATTGGTCGTCGTGTATGAGTGTGTGTGTGTGAATGTGAGAGTGTGTTGGTGTTTCTCAGTACTGGAATGCGGCTGAAAGGGCATCAATTGTGTAAAACATATGTTGGGATGGTTGCTGGTTCATTCCGCTGTAGTGACCCCTGATAAATAAGGGACTAAGCCGAAGGAAAATGAATGAATGAATGAATGAATGAATGAATGAATTATTTAATTAATTAATTAATTAAATTACTGAATACTGCTGTATGTCTATAGACATCTAATACTCAAAGTCACAAATACATTATTCTCTACTGAGGGAACTTTACAGGTCAGGCTCAAACTAATGCCCTTTGGTTTTATAATAGGCCAGAAATGTGCTGAGCACTATATCCTGGGAATATTACATGACTAATCCCATTCTGACACTTCAATATGACTCAACTTGCTTTCATCTAGACATTTTAGACATTTAGACTAGTCAGGGAAAAAGAGGAAGCTTGTAAAAATGATGAATGCAGTGGTACAAGACAAGAGCATTGCTAGCACTTTCTGGTTTGTTGTTAGGATGTTGCTAGGCAGACAGAAAAAAATATTCCAGGTGGTTCTTAGGATATGCTAGGGTTTTCTGGCTGGTTGTTAGGATGTTGATAGTAAAATAAAGCTTTCAAAGTAGTTGCTAGGATATTCTGTCTGGATGGAAGTGCATTGCTAGTGTATTCTGGCTGGTTGTTAGGGCGTTGCTGGGCAGATGGTTACATTTACATTTAGTCATTTAGCAAATGCTTTTATCCAAAGCGACTTACAAATGAGGACAAAGAAACAATTTACACAACTATAAGAGCAACAATGAATAAGTGCTATAGGCAAGTTTCAGGTCTGTAAAGTCTAAGAAGGAAAGTATTAGTAATTTTTTTTTTTCTTTTTGATTACAGTTAGTGGTTATACAGAGAGGCAATTGCAGATTAGGAAGTAAAGGGGAGACTAAATAGTTGAGTTTTTAGTCGTTTCTTGTAAACAGCGAGTGACTGTGCCGTTCTGATGCAGTTAGGGAGTTCATTCCACCAACTGGGCAGATTGAACGCGAGCGTTCGGGAAAGTGATCTCTTCCCTCTTTGGGATGGAACCACGAGGCGTCGTTCATTCACAGAACGCAAGTTTCTGGAGCGCACATAGATCTGCAGAAGTGAGAGCAGATAAGAAGGAGCAAAGCCAGAAGTCGTTTTGTAGGCAAACATCAGAGCTTTGAATTTGATGCGAGCAGCAACTGGCAGCCAGTGCAAACGGATGAGGAGTGGAGTGACATGTGCTCTTTTAGGTTCATTAAAGACCACTCGTGCTGTTGCGTTCTGGAGCTGCTGAAGAGGCTTGATAGAGTTAGCTGGAAGCCCCGCTAGTAGAGAGCCCCGATAGTCAGAGGATTTCATTCTAGGTGGTTGCCTTTTTTGCCTGGATGCTAGAGCATTTCTAGGGCGATTGTCTGGTTGTTAGGGTGTTACAAACAGATAGTACAATTTTTCTGACTGGTTGCTACTGTAGAGTGTTTTGGCTGGTTGCTAGAGCAAAGTGTTTTGCTACTGCTAGACAGATGGCTAGAGTGCTCGGGTGGTTGCTAGGGTGTGTCAAAGGGGATGCACTGCAAAAAATGCTTTTAAAACTTTAAGTTTTTGATTCAAGTCTAAATTTTAAACATTACTTAAATTAAAAAGCATTTTCTAGACAAGTACAATTATTTTTTTGTCTTTAGAAAAAAAAAAATTGTTTTTTCTTGAAGGGCACCTATTTTACCCCCTTTTTCAAGATTTTAGGTAAGTTTTTTTGTCTCCAGAATGTGTCTGCAAGGTTTAAGCACAAAATACCCATCTGATTATTTACTATACCTTTTTAAATCTGGGAAATTTAAGCTGTTATCAAATTGTAGCTGTTTTTGTTGCCTTTGCCTTTATTGCAAATGAGCTGGTTTTCACGTATGTGTCAGAGCCGTAAACCAGCACGTACATAAACAGACAGTGACAGACAAGAATGAAGCAGATCTCCCTCACTACAGTAAGACCCTTCCCAACTGTAAAATTTGATAAATTTTGTTGTGGGGTTGATTCAAGCCTCTCTACAAAGATGAGTCACACACAATGTCGATATGAAGTTATAAAAACGAGCACACACGTTTTTGCGTAGCATGTATCCTGTCATATTTGTCAATATCCACTGCTGTATGAATATCAGCTATGTTAATGTACAAAATAAACTTGATTTCTTGTCCACAAACCGGGATTGAAGCGTCTACTTTTATAATTGAACTGACACTATGCGGCCATGGTGTTGAATTACGTAGACATTTTACTGTCCTTATTACGAAGATGCACTGTAAAAAACGTTTTAAACTTGTTGAACTCATTCTTGATCACATTTGATAATGATTGATGATCAGCAAGCTGAACAGATCTTTTAATTTCAGTTGCTTTGTGCACGTCCTGTCTTGTGAATATGATTATTCTCGTACAACGGAGACATGTTAATACGCAGCTGTCAATCAATTTGATGGGCGGGGAAACAACATTACTACCTCACGTTGTGGTGGGCCTCAAAATGGGAGGGATTTGGATAGTATTTTAACTTCAGGAAATTTACAAAGAGACTTATTGTGTTTAAATCACTCCAATATGACTGTGGACATACTATACCTACACACAGTTCTGTCCAAACAGCTTACAAAAGATGATTTTCATCATAGGTGCCCTTTAAAACAAGATAAATTATCTGCCCATGGGGTAAGTAAAATATACTTATTTCAAACCAAAAACAAGATTATTTTACTTACCCCACTGGCAGATTACTTTGCTTGTTTAAAGAAAAATCAGGGTTTACACATATTTTTTGTACTAAAATTCTATAATTTTTCAAGTAAATTTTCATGACCTAATGTTTAATTCATTGTCTAGGTGTGAATGGTAAGTAATATGAAAAACAATGCACTTTCAAATTTATTACAGCATATCATAAAACACGCAACAATCCCTTTAGTTTAAATTATTTTTTATATCTATTTGTTTAGATAAAACTTACACAGCACTAATAATGTGAGAGCAAGGACAGAAAAGAAGTAACGATGACTAACCTATATTCAAGTATACAAATATTTGTTAAACTAATTTCCATGATGCGGCATGGTGGCTCAGTGGTTAGAACTGTCTCCCCACAGCAAGAAGGCGACAGTTGGGTCCCGGCTGTGTGGGGTTTGCATGTTCTTCCTGTGTTGCCATGTGTTTCCTCCGGGTGCTCCGTTTTCCCTCACAGTCCAAAGACATGCACTATAGGTGAATTGGGTAAACAAAATTGGCCATAGTGTATGAATGTGCGTGAATGCAAATGTATGGGTGTTTCCCAGTACTGGGCTGCAGCTGGAAGGGCATCCACTGAGTAAAACATATACATAAACATATGTAAAACAAAGTAGTTGGTGGTTCATTCCACTGTGGCGACCCCTGATGAATAAGGGACTAAGTCAAAGGAAAATTAATAAATTAATGAATAATTTCCATGACTTTTCCAAAACTTAGTGGGTTTTTCTTTTTTTCCAAAACCTTTCCAGGCCTGAAAAAGCTTTTCAGGTTTTCCATGACCGTATGAACATTGTTAAAAGCTCAGTTAATTCTGACTTATTATTATTGAAATCAAAACAATATCTTTACTTGTCTAGAATCTTATTTTAATATTTAAACTAGAAACACGACTAAAACATTTAGTTCAGTGGGATATAAGGCTACAAGAGTTTACTAGGCATGTTGCTACAGTATTCTAATTGTCAGTACAACACTTCAGGCCAATTAATATGTACAGAGACAAACAGTGAGATTACCAACAGAAGCCAAAACAGTACAGTAACCAGTTCCTTGGTTTCTAGTGCGTACAATCATTTTCCATGACACTAGATGTGAGGACAGACTTTACTGACTGATGTATCTGTAATAGTCTTGATACAGATGCACTTTGCACATGAAATGACATGTGGGACGAGTGTGTTGGCAGGAGTTTAACTGATGCCCAGGCTGTCTGAGGGGAACAGAGGATCAGGTGCCAACCGGACGGGTGGCCCAGGCTCCTGCAAACCAACCGCAAACGGAGGAGGAAAATTCCCCTACTCGAAAAATAACAGCATGGGATGCAGACAGGGAGCAAATGTCATCTCACAAATAGCCCGAGCTCAGCCTTTCTGCGTCAAATGGGCTATCAGCAAGTCAGTCCGAGGGAGGGCTCAGAGGTGTGAAGTCATTTCCAGGAAGGTGTTGTAACTTCAGCGTTAACACAATTTGAATAGACAGGGGATGGGTACAGGGAAGGTAGATTATGTGTCAGTGCGTATAAGATGTTGAAATGATATGCTGATAGATGCAACCAGAACATCGGTTGGCATCAAAATGGGTTGTACACTATTTAAAGAAAGTAAAGGAGTTTAAATGAAGTTTTAATTGATGCAGAAATTGAATTGCAATGATAATACTGTAATACGATTTTTAATATCGTATTTAATATTGATTTTAATATCATATAAAAATCATATTTAATATAGAAAAATCATGCTTAATATAGATTTTAATATCAATTTTTAATATTGTATTTAATATTAATTTTTAATATCGTATTTAATATTGATTTTTAACATTGTATTTAATAATACAATTTTTAATGTAAAGAATGCCGTATAGGGAAAACGATAACAACTATAGGGATAGTGGATAGGGATAATCCAGGATATCCTGGATTTTATACCCAAGAAGAGGAATTTGCTGTTTAACTTGGCTTGAAATCTAAATTTACCATTTTTTTGTCATTCTTAAGGTGAATAATTAATCTGTGCAAGTAAATCCACTAAAAAATTGGTTTGTTTCAGTAATATTTAATTAATTGGTAATTCACATTTGGAGTTATTAATATTAATCCACAAAGAATAGTTTGTTTTAATAATCTACAATTAAAATCTGACCATTTGCTTCTGCATTGGTGTGGCCGTCCTTCTGTTGACTTTAGGGCCTCCATGGCAACTGCATATTAATACCCATTAGTTTAATATAAGGGAAAGCCCCACCTCCAACTCAATATTCAGTTTCAGTTGAAAATACTTGAACATACTGAAATAAATGTCTCAGCAGCTACCAGTTCACGCAGACTTTTAATTGCTTACCATCTGGCTATTTGAGGTGTAGATGACTTTTCTTCTACCCCTAAACACTGAAGAACATTTTTAGCTAAAACTGTGGTGCTTGGCTTGAAAAAAGCTTGCTAGCTCATTTTTTTGTTAGTTCTTAGGTGAATAATTAATCTATGCAAGTTAATCCACTGAAAAAATTTGCTTGTTTTTGTAATCTCCAATTAAAGTCTGACCATTAGCTTCTGCATCTGGTGTGGTGGTCCTTCTGTTGACATCAACCTGAGGGCTTCCAAAGCAACTACATTTTAATACCCATTAGTTTGCTATGAGGGACAGCTCCGCCTCCTACTCAATATTCTGTTTCAGTTGGAAAAACATCAACAAACTGAAATATATGTCACAGCAACTCCTAGTTCACGCTGACTTTAAATTACTTACCCTTTGGTTATGTAAGGTGTAGGTGACTTTTCTTCTGAGCCAAAACACTGAAGAAAATTTTTAGCTAAAACTGTGGTCCTTGGCTTGAAAAAAGTTTGCTAGCTCATTTTTTGTTATTATTAAGGTGAATAATTAATCTGTGCAAGTTAATCCACTGAAAAAAAAAGTTTGTTTTAATAATCTTCCATTAAAGTCTGACCATTTGCTTCTGCATTGCTGTGGCTTCTGTTGACATCAACCTGAGGGCTTTCATGGCAACTGCATATTAATAATACTCATTAGTTTGCTGTGAGGGAAAGCCCCGCCTCCTACTGAATATTCCGTATCAGTTAGAAGTACATCAACACGAAATAAATATCTCAGCAAATTCCGGTTCACGCAGACTTTTAATTACTCACCCTATGACTATGTAAGGTGTAGGTGACTTTTCTTCTACACCAAAACACTGGAAAACTTTTTTAGGTAAAACTGTGGTGCTTGGCTTAAAAAACTTTGAGGAAATCGAAATATTTGCCGGCCTTATGGACAGAGAAAAAAGATGTGTGATATTACCAGCTGCTGTTGTCCAGCTGTGTGTCGTTCTCTTAGGATCTCTTCGGTTCTCTGTAGCACACCATACTCTGCCTTCAGCTCAGCTATCTCCTGACGCTTTTTCTTATATGTGCTGCTCTTACCACGCATCTTGGCCACATATCTCTTAAACTGAAAGAGACAAAAGAAAATCCAAATTTTAATTAGGACATGAAAATAGGCAATCATTAACAAACACAATCCTGATAAATGACCACAAACAAATGTTAACGTGCACCGCTAACGCAACAATGAACAAAAATTTGACAGTAACAATGACAGTATTATGTTATGATATATGTATGTGTAAATGTGTGCACTTTAATTAGAACAGTAAAATCCAGATACTGTGCTTACGTCACAGTTTAGAGAATTTTACTTAAAGGTGCTGTATGTAGGTTTTGGACTGTTCTAAAGCATAAAAGTACCATAATATGTTTGCAGATATTTAAGAAACATGCTAAGTGAATATACTTGTTTATCTGAAAAACAATGCTTAAGTCAGATATTCAGCTTTGAGAATGGGATTTCCATGCTGGAACGTCTGTCTTTACTGTCCGGTGGACAGTAAAGCAGCCTCAGAAATGAGATTTAAAGATTTAAAGTTCCGCATGAGGTGGTTATTAATTAGCAAATAATTTAAATATTAAACATTAGGTGTTAGGAGTAACAGTTAAATTCAAAACTATTTTCAAAACTTTTCAAGATCTGAGGTGAACTATCTCATGCTGCTTTTAGTAGTATGGTAATAAATATCATGTAAAAGGGCATTCAAACTCACATTACTAGCATTTAACACTGAATAAAGCACATGAGGTGTACTTGAGGTGATCATTGTCAGTTTTCTGTTGTTCAGCTGCAAGAAATAGAAGACGCCCATTTAAAAAATTTACATTTCTGGTGTTGGTTAGAACAAAAACTGCTTTTAATATAGGAAATATTCCTTCTATAGCAGACTGTTGTATTTTATTCAAAACACAACTTAAAGCAGCCTTTAGGCTCAATGGTCAGACACTCCAGTTAATCCTCAATCTGGCAACCTACACTTGCTTGTGTTTTGAAACAGGAGTGCAATATCTAGTTCAACCTCTGGGTGTCAAACTTACATACTGCAACTTTAAAATAAGTCAATCTTAATCATCATGTATAGCCAATATCTCATTATAATCACATTATGAGGGGGCTGTTAAATATTTTGAAAGGACCTAAAGAAAAATAAACAAATAAACAAATAAATAAATAATTTTTATTGTCAAAAATGCAAATAAAAATCTAAATAAATGAACTTTTCTCCATTAATTTAATCTCTGTTTCCCTTTTGTTTTATCTCTATTTTTAAATGGTCCTGTGGTGTGACAAATACATTTTTTTTAGAACAATTGATCGCAGATTCATTTTAAGTAATTAAATCTGCATAACAATAAAACATGAAGTCTGGCTTATTACTTGCGTATGATTAAGATAATAACACAAATCTGTATTAGATCATTGGATATTACCTGTTTATTTTACATTCCTAATCCTACCCAATACCTAAACCCAACTACTACCATACAAACTGTTAATAAGCAGCTAATTAGTAGTTTATTGAGCTAAAAGTCTAAATTAAAAGCTTGTTAATAGCATGAACTTTATATTAAAATATCGTGAGACCAAAGTTCCATTTAAAATATTATTTTTCTACCAAGTAAACATGTCACAAAGCAGGATAGTCTCAAAGACAAGTCTACTTCATGTTAACAACTTATTAAATAATCAACAAATAATATATTTAAAACATAACATAACTTAAAAAATATAGAAAATTGACAGTTAGTAAATAATTACATGTATACAATACAATACTGAAGTAACTCCAACATCATATAAAAGGGTACAAAAGAAATATCTGCTGTGCAATGAGAAAATGCGACATTAGATATTTCAGACAGATTCCAAACACAATGAGTCCTGGTTGAGTGACCATGTCTCACTAATGACCGCAAACAGCGCAAAACCACCCGTCTCGCATTAGAAAATGGTATTGATGTCCAAGCACCATCTGAGATGATGGGTTAAAAGATGCAAAAGGACAAAGTCAGGAGAACATTGTGGCCTCGGCTCATCTGTGTTAAGGTGAGAGCAAGGTGAGAATCAGCTCAGTTGAATGAATGGGGTGTGAAGAAGGGGCAAACCAGGGTGCCGCTGGGACATCTCGGTGGTTCGCAACAAAAGAAACCTGAGCCCGGAGGCATGTAGCCAGAGGGACAAAAAAACATCTTCATCTGGCAGCGCGCTCAGGCTATTCTTCTGTCAGTACTGCCAATGGCTATAAATGTTGAGAGAGCAAACTCAGAAAATCACACAATGTGCTGTATGTCACTTGGGGCACGCAGAGATTGTGTGTGAGAGTTTATTCTTTGTGTATTTTGGGACAGCAAGGGCAGACAAGGTTGGTGCGGGTTGGGAGGGGAGCTGCAATAATGCTGTGCTGTGTTCTCGTGTTCTAATTGCAAATGATACAAGCAGCAACACTATTAAATGTGTTATTGCGGGTTTCCAAACAAGTTAAGTTCAACCGACAGCATTAGTTGCAGAATGTCGATTGCCACAAGAATAATTTCATGTTGTCCCATGTTTTGCTTATTTAAAAAAAGGATTTAAGCAAAAAAAGTAATCACACATGAATTATACTGGTTAAACTTTAAAGAGTTATTTTAAAAATTTTAGGTCACACTTTATTTTAGTGTATAATCCATGCTATTAACAAGCAAATATCTAAGATTTTTAGCTCAATAAACTACTAATTAGCTACTTATTAATAGTTAGTAAGGTTGTAGTTGGGGTTATGTATTTGGTAGGGATGCAACGGTTATAGATTTTGGTTGTACAATTATAGTTTGAGGAATAATCACGGTTTTACGGTTATCATGATTATTATGTATTCCTTAGGTTCAAAACACCTAGTTTAGAAAACCACATGAAAACACCTTATATTTTAAGGTGTTTTTATTTTTGCTCAGTAACCAAATAATACAGCACAAAATAATTATTAAAAACAAACAGTAGTCTATTTCTTAAAAATACGTGAAAAAAGTGGCAAAAAAGTGGCAAAAAAATGTTTCAGCATTTAAACAGAAGTAATAGTTTTACACTAAAAATTAAATGACAGAACAATGAATAAAAAATTCAATATAAAATTGGAATAAATAAAAAATAGTATTTTTCTAATGTAAATCTAAGCTATTAGCTAAGTATTTCCCTTTTTAAGAGAATAAATGTAGTCAAAGGCTGCTGAAAATCTGTCTGAAAGGCACTTTTGATCAACTATATTACAAAACGGTTTGGTATTTTTCTTTTTGGAGTATAAATGTGTATATTCCATACAAAGTATGAAGCTGAACGGTCCAGTTCGTGTCATGTGACTTGCGGTGTGCTCGCTACATTCTTTCAACTACAGTAGGTGTACCTGGAAAGTGTGAGCCACAATGCATGCAGCGCCTCCATTGGAAATAACAAACTTGGGCACCAAAAAGGCAAAATATGTGAATATCCCTTCATTAAAAGCTTTAGCCATAGTTAATATGCCACTGTGTACAAGCTCAGAACTTGTGCACAGTTGGCTTAACTTTGTTCAGTTGAAGCAGTTTTGTTTCTTGCAGAAACGCGATGCTGAGAAACCTTTACGATTAATTAACCATGACAAATGAAATTGCAGTTAATAGTGAAATTGGTTAATCATTGCATCCCTAGTATTTGGTAGGATAAGGGATTTAAAATAAGATCATACTTTATAAGTGCTAATAAAGAGTTAATATTGTAACAATAGGCAGGTAATAAGCGAGTAGTAAATGGGGTGAATATTTACTTAAACTTAAGTGTTACCAAAATGTATTCGGTCACAGAAACTATTGTGATACTTTTTGGTCTTTTTTTAAGGATAAATAAAAAACATTTCCCGGTATCGTTGTTCTATCCGTCACATGTTTTACTTAACACTTAAACATATGCATTTGGCTTGTCCAGTGTAATACATTAATACATATAGTAACTACATTAATATATGATGAATTAATATTCCTCAGTTGTTCAATAAATAGTCACACAGTAACAATGACACCTTAAAATAAAATGTAACCAAATTTGAAATCAAAAATAAAAATAAAATAAAATACATATTATCAATAGAAGTCGATGGTGTTGGCCAGTCTGGCATTGTGGTGCTATGGTAAAAAGATTTGTAAAATTGTTAATTTTCTAGTCTTGTTATTTGACAGCTCTCTAACCATGTGCTTTTCTGGATTGTCATAGCATTATGAGACATATTAGGCTCTATTTTAAGGATCCAGGAGCAAAGTGTAAAGTGCATGGTGCAAAAGCATTAAGGGCGTGTCTGAATCCACTTTTGCTATTTTAAGGACAGAAAAATATGCTCTGCGCCCCGGCGGAGTGTGGTCTAACAGGGTTGTGCTTAATCTATTAAGCTATGGGTGTGTTTTGAGTATAATGTGCATTAAACCAGTAAGAGTCTCATCTCCCATTCTCTTTAAGAGTCAGTTGCATCGCGCCATGACGCATTTGCAATTTACATGGCAGATTTTGTAAGTGGAAAAACTGAATGGAAAAACTGAATGTTACTGAGAAAACAGTTAAACAGACCACCTGTTTGAGGATAAAGAACAAGCCTCCTCCATTTGGCCTTTTTACTTTCTCTTTACTTTACTTTTACTCTTTACTCCTTTACTTTTGTGGATAAGGAAACGATGTAAACTTCACTGAAGACATCCATTAGCCCACATATTTAATTTTGTGTGTTAAGCACGAAGATTTGTTTTAAAACTATTTCTAAATGCAGTTCTGATTTCCAGCAAATGAATACATAAACAATAATAACGAAGGGCAGCCAAAAACGGAGTTATATGCAAACACGCGTCCTATTCTTATGCCCTATATGGGGATGCATACATTTCTAAAACCCGACAGGTGGACGGGTTGCATGTAATAAATCAGGGGTCACCAACATAGTGCCCGCGGGCACCAGGTAGCCCGCAAGGATCACATGAGTTGCCCTCAGGCCTGTTCTAAAAATAGCTCACCATAGCGTCACTTATCAGTAAGCTGCATCTAATACTTTTTGTAGCTATTTCTAAATCACATTTGCTAAGGTGTAAATTTGAGCTATATATATATAAAAAAACTTTTACAAATATCTCATATTAGATCAGAGCTAGCTGGTCTCCACAGCAAAGGTTGCGGGTGCAGTAAAGAGAAGGAGATGATTTGAAAACATGGCAAAAAAAAAAAAAAACATCTCGTTTTCACAGTGAATAGGAAGAAGAGTTATTTTTTACTTCATTTGGTGACAGCAAAGCGGCACAATATTGAGAGACATTTCAGAATGTGTCACACAAGCAATGTTACCATGCTAACCCACACCGGGCACCACACTACAAGTGGAAAAAGTCTGGAAGGTTTGTGAAAACAGCTGTCTTTTTTCACGAGTCAGGTGAAAACCTCACCAACAGCAACCGAAACCTCATTTAGAGCTACACATTTTTTTTAATAAAAAATAAATAAATAATAAAAAAACAAGGCATTTTCAGACAGGAAAGCAAACCTGTGCTTAAAGATGAGAATGGATGTAATTCTCCACTCTCTCCGATGTCCAACTCAGGGCAACTACAATGGTTAGAAGAGTGTTAAAAATGCAGGAGATTTGGTGATAACTTACAACTGAATTTTGATTTATGTTACACAATTGATAATCTGTACAAACATGGAACAACAGAGTAGTGAAAATAAAAATGTAAATACTTGCAGAGATATATAAAAAATAAAGTTTTGCACATTGATATTTATCTGTTACCTATCCTGTTAAATCATTGTTGATAACTATTGTGAGTATCACAATATCAGTGTCTTCACATAGATGAATATCATTAATTATTAACAATGACATACAGTATAATTAAAAGTAAATTGAGCAAATGTTATTTGAAAAGTGTGTATCAAACTGGTAGCCCTCCACATTAATTGATACCCAAGAAGTAGCTCTCAGTTTCATAAAGGTTGATGACCCCTGTAATAAATAATGCTCATGATAATAATAACATTATAAAAATGCAAATTGTCATGAATAAACAGAAAAAAGGTAAAAGCACGCTGGCAGTGGTTTTTATATTTAGGTAGAACATAAGAAATTTTTATCCATCAATTTTTTTTCATATGTAAAGATTTTTGTGTAGTGCATCCTGTGTGTATTAAGCAATGTCTAAATTTCTGGACCTGAATAGGCGCATAACTAATGTACTCTGCGCTGGACTTTAGACGGTCAATAGTGCGTTCCCTCAACATAGCAACGTGCCAAAATTGCGCCTTGACATACCACCATTTTAGAACGGAACACCCATAAGTCCACAAAAAGCACGCAAATGGATTTGTCATTTTACAATACGTGGCAGAAAATGTGAAAACTACAGTTTTGCTGGTCTGCAAATAGCAACATATCAGGCTATACACTTCTTGTGCCTTATTGCGTTGGGTGTATGATAGGGTCCGTTGTGTCTAACAAACATATATCCATCCATCAATGACATTTAAAAGCCTACAAAAACTTTTCTTAAATAAAGGGTAGTGGGTTGAATCAAGTTATTAGATATAAATGAACAACATTAAGATTTACCTCCTCACAAAATAATTAATTTTAAATAACTACAAATATCAAAAAGCCTCATCCTATATAAAATGATAATTTAGACAAGTTTTCCTAATTCTTACAAAATGTTTTAGGTAAACTCAAAAATACAAAATCCTTTTTCCTTTCTTTTATCTTGAACATGTTGACCATACATAGATATTGTCTATTTCAGTAACTCAGATTTGCACATCCCCATCACATCTACAGAGACACACACTCTTTCTACAGTTTCAGCTATCCATCATTCTGTTATTACTGTTCTGGATGAGCCACAGACAGACGCAAGCATTATCATGGGGAAGCTGATAAAACTGAAGAAAGTCCAGGATTGGAGGAGGGATGGTGGCTATTTTAGCAAGGGTGCCACTCTATCTGCACGGCCGGCCAATATCTCAGGCAGAGGCTGGGAAAAAAATGCAGACGGACAGCAAAAAGCGAGGACAGGATAGTTCACAGGTCTCAGAAACTGACACCGGCCTGTTCATCACTGACAGGCACTGTGGGAAACATCCTGGAAAAAACCATCACGGCTTTGATTGGGAGAAAGTTTGAGCCTGTTGATGTAACATTCACCTGTCCTATGTTCTGTACCTCTGCTACTCTATATGTCTGTGCAGAACAAAATTAAGAACGGTCCTAAAATTAGGAATTGGTCCTACATGACCAGTCAAAACTCTATATTTTATATAATTTCAAAGACATTTTCTGATCTTCATCAGCCACTTACCTGTTTATTTGTTTATAGAAATGATTAATGAGATAATCACATGGGACCAAAACATGTAGGCATCTATTTGTCTGCATGGCGTGGTTTTTGGTACCAGATGGGCTGGTCTGAGTATTTCAGAAATTAAAACGGTAGTCTGAATTTATCATACAATAAAAAAAATTATTCAAAGATGATTTCTTGGATTTACAATTTGTTTTATTAAGTGAAGTGGTTATAAACAATTTATTTGGGCTGAAGTTAAAGAAATTAAGTTGAACATTACTACATTTAATTAGTTTAAATTCAACACAAATTAATTGTTTGCCACAATTTTGCAGACATTTTTGTAGAGTCCACTCTAAAAATTGCTGGGTTCCACACAATTCCATCATGCTGTCCCAATACAAATCGATTAAGTAACAATAATTTTTACAAATTGAAGTGGATTCAACATATATTAATTAGGTTGCCCCAAAAACAACTTAAAGGGTCACGAAACCCCCTTGTCTCAGCAGGTTGCTTTCACACCTCTAGTTTGGAAAAAGTCAGGAAACTGGGTGTGTCTAGCTTGGTTTAGGTGGGAGTGTCGGGGGAGAGAAAGATGGAAGATTTTGCATAAAAATGTGAGTTTTCAGCACGTGCTGATTTTCACAAAGGCAAAACAAACACAGACGCAGGGGAGAAAGACAGTGAATGTGTTTATATGGACATCAATAATCAAATGTATTGCCAAATTATTAATTTGTAGACTTTAACTGCAGTTTGGCACTTTCAATTTCATTTAGGAACATTTCATGCATGCTCCCCGTGACAAATTAGACATTGGATGCAAGAATGAACTGCTGGAGAGTGTAGTTTTGATGGTATGTTTGATACTGAAAAAAAACTCTGCATTTCTCGGTAACTTAGATGCACTCGGTAGGTAACATATTGTCAGAAAGTCCTGTGTGTATAGACCATCCTGTCACAAAATGCAGCAAAAATCCTACACGACGGTAAATGTTTGATTAAGGTGTTTACATGTTTACATTCTTTCAGTTCATATTATTGTACTATAATATTGCAGTGATATTAACCTGCTGTAAACTTAGTAACTAAATCATTTTGACTAAGGTATGTCTGGAAAAACTGTAAGAGTATTGCTGACGATATGAACTAACTTTGCCATCTACATGAACAAACAAAGGGCACTGATCACACACACTTACCAAATCTGTAGAGACAGGACAATCAACACCAACTGGAGCCACGTCTTTTTTGTAAAGGAGACGCTTTTTCAGGAGCTTTTCCAGATGCGAAAAGCTCTCGGGTAAAAAATGTTCCTCTGTTGCGTTATGGATCAATCCTGATTTGTATCATGGATTCAGCCTATTGGTGGTGGAATGTTTTCTTAGCACACTTTTGGCCTCTTAGTGCAAGTTAAGCGTAGTTTAAACACCACAGCCTGCTCGAGTATTCTTGTTCATACCTTAGTAACCACAGTCTAATTGTCTTGTGACGGCTAATTCAAGTATGGTAACACAAAAATCATCTCAAGCTGGTTTCCTGAACATGACAGGAAGTTCTAAATGTGCTCCAGAGTCACTAGATGTAAATCTTTTAGAATGTGCTGGAACAACAAATCTGCAGTAACACCGCAAATCTCTCATGTCAATATGGGCCAAGAAATGTTTCCAGCAACTTGTTGAATTTAGCCTTGAAAAGGGCTTATAATGCAAAAAATCCCTATTATAATAGGTATAAACAGTTGTGTGGGAACAGTTGGTAAATATAGCCAGCTCCTAACTGTAAAAATGTTATTAATTTTACAAATTATAATCACACTTCATAAGAAGTCTGCAAAACAGTTTGATTGGCATTCTCCTGTTGCACATGTCATCAGAGGGGGAAAGCCCCGCCCATTAGTGACAAGCTCTCCCTCATTGGCATAGGACATTAGTCTTGTTTTTGAATCTGCCACTATACTGACACATAGGCATTTGTAGCTCTGCCCTCTTTTGAAAAGAGCACAACCTCATTTTAATTCAAAGCGACAGTCATTAAAACAGCACAATTTGTCTCAAAGCCTAAAAGGGGTAGTTATAAAACATTATTTGTAGGGTATTTTGAGCTGAAACTTTACATACACTCTAGAGACATCAGAGACTTACTATAACTCTTTTAGAAAGGGCATAATAGGTCACCTTTAAGGCAGTTCAAAAAACGATTAAAAACCAGAAAACATATTAAAACCGTGTGCATACTGTGCATTGTGTTTATCCCTTACGAAAATGTTTAGCTTTTTTTAATTGTCAAATTCTTTTAAGTTTATTGTCACATTTCCATGTAGTCTAGGAGTTTCTGAAGCACATGCAGCAGTGTTTCGGCGTTACAGATGATGACTGTGTGTGTTCATTACCTCATCTCCACGGATCAGCTCTCCTCCACGCTCTTGTGCCTGACTGGTCTTCATGTTCAGCTCTCTTTCCACTGCCGCCAGCTCCTCACGGGCCTCCTGCAACTCCTCCACCTTTGTTTCCTTCTTACGGACTATAATAGCGGCCTAAAGGAACAAATTCATTGCATTTTAAATGTATTCTTCTTTCACAACTTTTTTGTAAGTTGTTTATTTCATTCCATAACAAATAATGAATTTTAGTTTATGGTTTTAATATATTTTATAACTATACAAATATAAATTTGCACTGCTTTTACATTGCTTTCCTACATTAAATAAATATCCAACCTGCTATTTTAAAAAAGTCAAAAGATCTTCAACTTTTAAAAAGCACATCTCTATCTAATAAAGCTGCTGAAGTATCAATTAAAATCATTCATAATTGCTTCCCAGTAAATCTCAAACTAGCTACATTTAATAACACTATTTCCACCAAATGCTCATTTTGTACTCAATATGAAGAAACATTAAATCATTTATTTTGGAAATGTACTTACTTACTGTAAAGTGTTTTGGGTGGGCTTTTCCAATTTTATGAAAAAATAAATAATTTCCAAACTTTTGTATATCCCAAATGTTGTATTATTCCGTTACTCTTTTAACCTACACCCCTCTCATAGTAAATTTATTATTAAAGTATTGCTTTTTCTGGCAAAATTTTACATCCATAAATGTACATTTGCAAAGAAACACCCTTTTTAATTTCAGAAAAGATTTAGATTTAAAAGTGAACTTCTTAAAATGCTTCGCAGGGCTCGAAATTAACTTTTTTACTTGGTAGCACCGGTGCTCCCAACTTCAAATATTTAGGAGCACCAAAATAAATTTAGGAGCACCAGAAAAAAATTAGGAGCACTCACCAAAAATGATTGAGCACCGCTGCAAATTGCTTTTTAAGGGATTTATTGTATTTTAAAACAACATTAATAGGACTGACAAAAACCAGAAACAACTATCTAACTAATGCTGCGAAGACATTGATATTTGTGTGCAATAATTCCAAAATGAATGTCTAATAATTATAGAATATTAGTGATGATGAAAATGACAATAATAGTAAAAAATGAATTCCATTTCTCATTATGATACTGCCTTGAATGTGCATGAATGTAGGTTATCTGCTATAAAAAGTCTGTTACTTTATGAAAAATAATTGTATAGTTTGCATCAAACAAAAATGAAGCATTGCAGTAAGAAATATGTATTTGGTACTGCTGTTTTTATATGCATGTCAGTTTAATAAATAATATTTCTGCTACAAAACAAACAAAAGATTATAATAAATCATTCAATTCAATGAGGAAAGCTGCAAAGCAGTCATCAGTAACTAAATAAAAAATAAAAATAATATACACCTCAAAAAAGAATAGACAAAAGAAAGTAAATAAAGTCTCACTTCTATCACTCTTTAAAAGATTTGGTTTCAGTTTGTGTCAATTTAAAGGTTCAGTCTGAGCTGATCTTCATTTTTCTGTGTTAGTGGAAAAGCAGGCGAGTCAGCCGACCCAATTTATGAGCAGGCAGCGCAAGATTCTTGCGATGACCACCGGCGGAATACCGGTCTTTGTTATGAGCCGCAGTTTCAGTGTAAACTTAGTAAAGGCGAGCTTCTTTGGCGATGATATGTACAGTATTAGATTTGACTTTTAGCGGACATTTGCGCTGAACACGCAGTGAATGCAACGCATCGAGATTCGAGCGCCTTCTCCAAGAAGCGCGTACTCGATTGATCTCAGCTGGCGGATCATTATTCACCACGTGACGTGTCATGATCGCTTTCATCTGCACCTCAACTTTAGGTGGGGTTTGCAAACCTGTGTGCTTTAAGTTTTTACTCTTCAGCCGTTTGCATTTCCCGTGGTCATAAAAGCTCCTTCCCTGTCATCTGACAGCGGAATACCTTGAGTGAATGACAGCTATAATGAACCAATATAGCGGCAGGGAAGAGTGATTCAGCACGTTTTTACAAAAAATCAAAACAGGTCGCACTACAACCATTATCTGCAGTCGCTCTAATGCTCCCAGATATATTATGAGGTCGCATAGATTAATTTTCGGGCGCATATGCGACCAAAATGGTCGCAATTTCGAGCCCTGCTTCAACAATTATATTGCATGTAAAACTCTTTCTTGGTGTGAACGTGTATAATTTGCTGACATTTATTTATGTAACCCTTTTATTCTTCCCAGTGCTGTGGTGTAAATAGAAAATAATAGGGGACCTAGAACAGATCCCTGAGGTACACCAGTGACCAGCTGATGATGAACTTTGTTCATATTGTGTCTTTGTAAATGTTCTTTCTTGCATAATAAAAAATAAATAAAAAATTGTTACTCAATTTACTCAAGTTTTACAAAAATAAAACAATTGGAGAGGGGCATCATAGTGGCTCAGTGGTTAGCACTGTCACCTCACAGCAAGAAGGTTGCTGGTTCGAGTCCTGGCTATGTCAGTTGGCATTTCTGTGTGGAGTTTGCATTATCTCCCCATATTTGTGTGGATTTCCTCCAGGTGCTCCGCTTTCCCCCACAGTCCAAAGACATGAGGTATAGGTGAATTGAATTAACTAAATTGGCTGTAGTGTACTTCTGTGAATGAGTGTGTATGGATGTTTCCAAGTACTGGGTTGCCGCTGGAAAGGCATCCGCTGTGTAAAACATAAGCTGGATAAGTTGGCGGTTCATTCCGCTGTGGCTACCCCTGATGAATAACGGGACTAAGCCAAAGGAAAATGAATGCATGAATAAAAAATTGAAGTGTAAAAAAGCACATCTCCATATCACCACCTTGTGGTTTGCATTAGATACAAAAGCATGTTCAGTGCAAATTGCCCCATGGACTTTTGGAAACCGCTATGTAGGAAGATCAGTTGCATCAGACAAACGTCAATTATACAGCCTAGATGTTATACAAAAGCATCTGCTATCAGAAGGGCAAATCTGATTTTGAGAGAGTATTGTAATACAATATGATAATAGACATCTGGCACAGTTACATTAGCAAATCAGAGAACATCAAACATTCTTTTAAGTTCAAAGACACACAGGACAAGTGCATCATCTCTCCATACGGGTATGAAGGCCAGAGGTCACGTGGTCACCTATACCCCGTGTTTCAATTCTGAGAAAGCTAAGGGGCAAAACTAAATCACACATTACTCAACCCTGCATGAATAAAGATAGACAGGGTGATCTCCCTGCCTAAAATAAATGTGACTCATCAGGTAAATTGTGAAGAACAACACCTGTTCGAGCTTTCAAAGTCAAGTAGGTGATAAAAGGGAAAAAGAGGGATGACGCCTCACCTGCTGCCTGAAAAGAGAGAGTTTATCATCCATTGGGTCGTTCCGCATCATCCTCTTTTCAATCAAATGATTGATCTCAGTGTTGGTTTCTCTTATCTAATGAACAAAAGACATATTCCAGTGCCATATTTATTAGCGTTCAAACATTTCGGGTCAGTAAAAAAGTCTTTAATTCAGTACGGGTACATTGCATTGATCAAAAGTGACTTGGGTATTTGTAATGTGATAAAGGATTTCCATTTCAAGCAAACACTAATCTTTGATCTTTCTGTCTATTAAAAAAATCATGTTATTCACAAAAAACCCTGAGCATATTAGAAAGGTGTGAAGGACCATGTGACACTGAAGACCAGAAAAATAATCATGGTAATTTTTAGTTTGCATGACAAGAACAAATTAAATTTGTAATATATAAAAGGGGCAGCACGATGGCGGAGTGGGTAGCACAATCGCCTCACAGTAAGAAGGTCGCTGGTTCAAGCCTCGGCTGGGTCAGTTGGCACTTCTGTGTGAAGTTTGCATGCTCTCCCTGTGTTCTCTCTAGCTCCGGTTTACCCCACAAACACAAACACACTTGGTATAGGTGAATTAGGTAAGTTGGAAAGGCAACAAGGTATGAAAGGTGGAAAGATATGTGCGTGAATGGGCGTGTATGGATGTTTCCCAGTACTGGGTTGCAGCTGAAAGGGCATCCACTGTGGCGACCCTAGATTAATAACCGGACTAAGCTGAAAAAAAAATGAATGACTGCTTTTTTCACAATATTACTGATTATACTGAACTTTCATGGTGAAAAAATCCTACCAATCTTGAACTTTTACTGGAAGAGTACTCAAGTTCAAACTTCCGTCTTAAAGGGACCGTTCACCCAAAACTGAAAATTATGTCATAATTTACTCACCCATATCGTTCCAAAGCTTTTTTGAGTTTCTTTCTTCTGTTAAACACTAAAGAAGAAGCTTTGAAGAAAGCTGGAGTCCTGTAAGCATTGACTTTCCTTAGTCTATTCCTTCCTTTAGTATTTCCTACTATTTTCAATTTTCGGGTCAACTATCCCTTTAATAGAATATGTCTTCTTGACTAAAACTTATAGTAAAAAGTCTTTAGATACTTACTTTGTTTCATTTAGTTGATTATACGATATGTGAGTGGGTGTATAAACAGAACCAGTTTGAACAGTTTGAGTATCTCCTGTAAAATAGGAACTATCCCTTTAAAAGCTCACCTTGTCCTCCAGCTCCCTCAGTTCTGCCTGGCCCATAGCAGGCTCAGACGCCACCTTCTGTAGGTACTGCACCACCTTTCTCATATTCTCCAACTCTCTGGGGAGCTTCTCAGACACCATGTAGGAGTTGAACTTAATGTCCTCCTCAAGTCTCTTCATAAGGCCTATGGTTTAAGAACACATGCATGTTACCTTTCGAAAAAGTAAAATATTGAAGACATCTTATTATTAACCAATGTAATGAGTCATTCTGGGAAAGGTTTCCTTAGGCGAATTAACTTACTCTCTGGCTTTTCGTCTGCTGCTGCCTGCTGTAAGTCTTTGAGCTGGATCTGACATCTCTGCAGTCTCTGCTCTGCCTGGAAGAGCTACAGAAGAGACGAAACAATCTATGTTATCGGAATGCCTAGCAGATACTTGATACTTGAAAATAGATAATAACTCTTCGATTTCCTGCAAACATGCAAACTCTTGGTCTCTACCTGGTTTTTCTGCTCCTGTTTCTGATGAGCGAGTGATTCCTCTCTTTCTTTTTCCACTCTTAACTGTCTGGCCAGGTCCAGCATGCGCTGGTGGTTTGCCACTGCCTCCACCTAGTGGACAGAACAGCATCGCAAGTTCCCATAAATCAGAATCTGCAGACTTGTCATGTTATTATTTTGCAGTATATATGGTTTATTACACAACAAACACATGTATTACAGGCTGAAAGAATGATCACAATAGCCAAAGCATTAATAAATATTTATGAAAACTGATTCATCTTGCTTATTGTAGATATCTTGCTAACAGACATTAAATTAAACTTTCTGTTCAATTTAAAACAACAGAATAGGGACTTTCTAACTCGGAATTCTGACCTTATATTCTGACTTCATATCTCTGAATTCTGACTTTATATCTCTGAATTCTGACCTTATATTTGGGAATTCTGATTTTATTAATCAGAATTGCAACTTTATATATCAGAATTCTGACTTTCAATCTCAGAATTCTGACTTTATATCTTGGAATTCTGACTTCATAACTCAGAATTCTCACTATAACTCAGAATTGCAACTTTATATATCAAAATTCTGACTTTATATCTTGAATTCTGATTTTATACCTCAGAATGCCGAATTTATATCTCAGAATTCTGACTATAACTCAGAATCGCAACTTTATATATCAGAATTCTGACTTTATATCTCGGAATTTTGATCATAACTCAGAATTGCGACTATATCTCAGAATTTAGACTATAACTCAGAATTGTAACTTTATATCTTAGAATTCTGACTTTATGGCGAAGCAGTGGCGCAGTAGGTAGTGCTGCCGCCTCACAGCAAAAAGGTCGCTGGTTCGAGCCTGGGCTCAGTTGGCGTTTCTGTGTGGAGTTTGCATGTTCTCCCTGCGTTAGCGTGGGTTTCCTCCGGGTGCTCCGGTTTCCCCCACAGTCCAAAGACATGCGGTACAGGTGAATTGGGTTGGTTAAATTGTCCGTAGTGTATGAGTGTGTGTGTGAATGTGTGTGTGGATGTTTGCCAGAGATGGGTTGCGGCTGGAAGGGCATCCGCAGCGTAAAAACTTGCTGGATAGGTTGGCGGTTCACTCCGCTGTGGCGACCCCGGATTAATAAAGGGACTAAGCCGACAAGAAAATGAATGAATGAATTCTGACTTTATATTTCAGAATTCTGATTATAACTCAGAATTGCAACTTTATATCTCAAAATTCTGACTTTATGACTCAGAATTCTGACTTTATGACTTAGAAATCTGACTTTATAACTTAGAATTGCGACTTTATATCTCAGAACTCTGACTTTATATTTTAGAATTCTGATCATAACTCAGTATTGCAACTTTATATCTCAGAATTCTGACATTATAACTCAGAATTGTAACTTTATATTTCAGAACTCTGAAATACTTTTTCAAATTTTATTTTTTTATTGATATTCAGTGGTGGCAACAGGCTTCCATAATATTAAGACAGTTGTTCACAAATGATTGTGGAAAGTTGGCTTAACATTCGTTTTTAGGCGTTTTAAAGAGTGAAAATTTTGCAGGTATATTTCTATAATACATTTTTTCACATACATAATTTAAGCTCCATACCCTTTTTCTAAGACGTTCCACTCTTTTGATGAGCTGATCCTTCTCCTCCTCCATTGCAACAATGTCCTGCAGCAACAAATTATTGTGTAAATAACACAGAACACTACATAACCAGAAAGCACCTTGGCAGCACTGACTTTCTTACCCGTCGAATCTCAGCAGTGGAGAAACCAGAACTCTTCAACTGTTCACACTCTTTGTGGATGTTCTTGAAGCCCTCCACCAGCTCCTCATACTAAGAAAACAATAAAATGGAAATGTCTGTTAATCAAAAACCGTACACAAATATATACAGAATCTATAGGAAGTACACAAACAAAATATTTAATAATTTTTGCAATCTTATCACAAAATTTTCGGAACAGATTTGTATTAATTTTTGTCTGCACTTCAATTTTAAATGTTATTAATGTAAAAACTATTTTTGAGGAATTATAGAAGCAATGAAATTATATATATCTTTAATAAGATACTAATTGGGTGACACAGTGACTCAGTGGTTAGCACTGTCTTCTTACAGCAAGAAGGTCGCTGTTTTGAGTCCTGGTTGGGTCAGTTGGCATTTCTGTGTGGAGTTTAAGGTTGCTTTCACACCTAGACTTTTGTTTCAGAACCTGGCACGTTTCCCCAGTTAGCATGGTTCGTTTGGCATATGTGAATCTAGCAATCGCGCTCGGATCCAAAACAATCGGTCCGAGATCACCTGAATGAGGTGGCTCGGCTCGATTGAAACAAACTCTGGAGCCAATCAATTGTTGTGAGAAAGCCAGGTTATGCTGTATCACAGTGTATTATGGACATGTAATAGGCATATATGGCTATATAAAGAGAGAATTATGAGTATGGCAGGATGTCGTTCCTACCGGTAAATGTGCGTTTCATGTCAAATACGAAAGTGAAAGCATGCTGAACTATTAACGAGAGCTGTATCCGTTAGGAAAATTGACCAAGCAGCAGTCTTGGTTAATCTGCTATTTCTCTCTATAATGTAAAACAAGCCAACTGCTGTGTATGAGAAAGTCTTACCTCTGATTTATATTAGGTGACGACGTCTTAGGGTGTCACCATTCAAAATTAAAGTGCAACCTTTCACTTATAATGTCTTATTGCTCCTCGTCTTAAATTAAAATAAGGACACATGACAGCTGAGTAGGACTCTGCAAAATAAAGAAAACTCTGACCAATATGAGGAGAGTTTACCCGCACTTGACTTGTTTTAGCTCTTTTGATCTGTTTAGAAACTTTGCTTTGTGGAAGCGAACCGCACAAAGAACAAAGAGCAACATTGTAACAATTTTAATCCCTGTTTCGGAACAAAAGAATTGATTCACAGGTGTGAAAGCACCCTTAATGTTCGTTTGACTGCACTAATTATATTATATTATATTATATTATATTACATTATATGCAATATTACCAGTGGATGTTTTACATATACATAATAAATTAATTTAGGATGCGATTGATCATGATTAATCTTTGACTGCACTAATTATAATAAATATAATATAATATAATATAATATAATATAATATAATATAATATAATATAATATAATATAATATAATAAAATATAATATAATATGCAATTTTACCAGTTGATGAATGAAAAAAACATTTTGACATTTTAACAACTCTAAAGAGCACAAGGAAGTAGCCGACAAAAGTGCAGTGTGCATTTACAACAGGAGTGTTATTGTGCATTGGTGTGGATTATATATATTTTTACGGCATCAAACTGTGAGGGAACAGAATCTAAAAACAAATCTTTTTAGACTATGCCATAACTTCAGCAGGCATACCTGGTGGTAGGTCTCAGCAATGACATCATCTTGCAGAAACTCAGCAGGAACCTCTAGTTTGACGAGGAATCTGGCCAGATACGCTCTCTTCTTCAGCTCTGGAATCCTCTGTAACAGCCAGTGCAGGATGGGGTGCACCACAGGCTTACTGCCCGACACCAAACCCTGACGAAAACTGCTTCTGTTCAATCGACATTTTAAAGCTGATTAGATGTGTGAAATACGAAGAAAATAAATAAATAAATAAATAAATATATATATATATATATATATATATATATATATATATATATATATATATATTGTTTTTTTTCCTCCATGTTTTAAAAAAAAACATTCTGTTCATCAAAGTAGCATTTATTAAATGTAAACTTTTTAAAAAATATTTATCACAATTCTAAATAACTGCTTCCTTATTGAATGTAGTTTCAAATGAAATTATTACTCCAGTCATTATTGCTTTTATTATATAGCATTCATAATAATAATAACAACAATAATAATAATAATTCATATCAGAGTGATTTCTGAAGGATCATGAAGACTGGAGTAATGAAGTTGAAAAATCATCTTTAAAATCACTGGAATAAATGATTAAATTACATTATAAACTACTTTTGAACAGTTATTTTCTGTCTTACACTTCAGACATTCCTCCAGAAGGTTTGTATTTCAGCATCCCCAGAAGAGTGAACATTCTCTTGGCTGTCTGCTCAGGCAATTCCTCACGTATATCAATGGCTTGCTGAAAAAAGATTCAGAAAAAAGAAAAAGTGTCAAAAACTATCAGTGTGAACACATTACATAAATAAAGATCTTTACAGTACTCTCTAAAAATAAAACGTGGTTTCAAAGGAAACTGTGAAAGAATATTAAAGGCCTTGTTCACCCAAAAATGAAAAATTGCTCACTATTTACTCATCTTTAAGAGGTTTTGAAACTTTTTAAAATTCTTTATTCTGTTAAACATTAAAGTAGATATTTTGCAGAAAACTTAAAAATTGTGACTATTGACTTCTAAAGTTGGGATAAACAAATACTATGCAAGTCAGTGGTTCAACAGAAGAAAGTCAAACCAGCTTGGAACAAATAAGGTAAATGATGTAAATGAAGTTTTCAGTATGGTGTGAACTATCCTTTACATTAGGGCTGCACAACATATAGTTTCAGCATCGATATTGCAATTTGCGCATTCGCAATAGCCACATCGCAGGGTATTCAATGTTGAGTCTAAATTATAGTTAACCAGGAGCTAAAGAATTGTAATGTAAATGTAATGTGTATTAATATAGCGCATTTATTGTGTATGGCCATACACCCAAAGCGCTTCACAATCATGGGGGGGGGTCTCTCCCAGAGGTGGGACCAAGTCATTGTTTGGCAAGTCACAAGTAAGTCTCAATTCATTGCCCTCAAGTCCCGAGTCAAGTCCCGAGTCAAGACAGGCAAGTCCCGAGTCAAGTCCCAAGTCAAAGGCAACAAGTCTCAAGTCAAGTCCAAAGTCCTATAGTTTGATTTTCGAGTCTTTTCGAGTCTTTTTAATGTATGGCTGTAATATCTGTATTTATTAAACAAACCTTTTTTTAATGAAAGAACATTGCTTAGATATATAAAGATACAAATGTAATTTTCTGAAAAAGTGCTAAACAGTGCTGCGTCTCGTCTACACAGCCTATTGCACAAGAATGAGTTCCACCAAAAAAAGAGTCCATTTTGCCTCACATCACACAGAAATTGCAGGTCTACTGCTGTCTAGTTCATTAAGTTTAGTTGTGCTATGTTATGTCTTCAGTGATCAACTTGTGATTAACTAAAACTACATAAACAACCTCAATGAGGCAGCAGTAGACCAACAACTCCTGTATGCTGCAAAGTAAAATTGAGTGAAATTGGTATTTTGTCAATTGAATCTCGTGTGTGCTAAAGAGATGGAGATGCAAATCTGTCTAGCAGCAATGTAAAATGGTAGCACATATTCTAATTGAAGTAGGCTACTTCATACAAACAATAACGTTGTTTTCTTCACATAACAATGAAGAACTTTGCTCTCTACCTTGTGTGATACGCTGCTCACGCGCAAATTTTCTCGCTCTCAAATATACACTGCTCACACGCACATTTTCCTGCGCGCTCTCAGAGATTATATACAGAATTTGTGTCTTGTGTTTCCTCTTCCTTTTGTGCTTTTTGATATGATTTATATTGAGGCACTATTTATTAACAATAACCAAAATACTAAAATAGACTTACATATTAAATTTTTTATCTAATAAACCATAACATTTTGGCTGTATGTTATATGATGAGATATTTCCAGTTTTTAAACACTTAAAGACACAGAGAATAGATGTTGGATGTAAAGAATGCATTTTGTTTTACAAACATTTATTAAACATCCAAAAGGTTCACCATACTAATCAAATAAAAAACATTTAAACAAAAATATAACTAACGCAAGCAGAAATGTAACTGTGATAAAAATAAGGAAAAACTTGATTAGGTATTATAGCCTACTGTATTATTCACTCTTTAAATAAATCTCACTATCAATCCCATTTTATCATGGCAACTAAAATAAAGTGAACACGTCTCTGCTGTCTTCCACATTATTGATGAGATTGTGGAGAACATTTTCCATGTCATCCTCTTCATTTTGAAGAAAAGCTGTTCCACAGGGCCCCTGAACACATCTATTGGCATGGACAGGGTTTTGAACAGTACTATAGTAAAGTACTTTAATTAATCTGTTGGGGAAATATTATAGTTGCTATGGTAACACAAGTGTAATATAAACAAATGACCCAGTGCTGTAGTTTTTTACAATATAGGGTATATTATACTACAATTCACCACACTTTACTGTAGTAAAACTACACTCTGTATTTCATTTTATTAGTTCACTATTCCTAATACTACAGTATGCTGAAGCATTCATTAACAACTTGTAAATAATACTAGGCTTAAGCATAGGCAGTATACCTAACTCTCAAAAACACTAGTATTTATTATAGAATTTACCTTAACCTCATAGTTTTTCGTGTATTGTTACTAAATAGTGTAGCAATATATAAACCATATCAACATTCTGTAATAATCAATTTATCAGGAGGATCTGTGGAGAGCAAAAGCAGGAAAGGTATGAAGCGCCAGTGTGGACAAAACTCAAGCAAACGCAGAGAGACTGAATATGCGCGTGAGAGACCAGCAAATCAGATTGAAGTACCTGCCCACTGGTGAAAGTAATGTCAGAGCCAATCAGATTTTTCTTTCTTTTCATAAAGAACGGGGTTCGAATCCCACTTAGGCACTTGTAAACAATCATTTTAGAACATTTTGTCAAAAATCCCTACTGAAAAAAACTGCTTAAACCAGCCTAGGCTGGTTGGCTGGTTTTAGAGGGGTTTTGGTCATTTCCAGGCTGGTTTCCAGCCATTTCCAGCCTGGTCTTAGCTGGTCAGGCTGGGAGATGACCAGCTAAAACCAGCTATGTCCAGCTTAAACCAGGCTGGTCAAGCTGGTTTTAGCTGGATTTTGCTGGTCAGTTGCCTGGTCGACCAGCTAAAACCAGCTTACCAGCCTAGGCTGCTTTAAGCTGGATTTTTCTGCAGGGATATTGTTATGTTTTACCATTTATTAGAGCCACAAAGTATCTAAAACTTGTTTTCATGTTTGAATAGCCAATAAATGTGCTAAATAAATTAAAATAGAAATACCCACGGTGAAACAGTTATATAAATTTAAATATTAGTTTAAATACATTCATAGTGGTTTTAAATATCTTTTAATATGTAAAGTAGAGACGTTCACATTCAACAAACTGAATAAAACAAGTCTTCGTTTTTAGTTTATTTAAAAACAATTACAAATGGAGTAATTCAACTCACAATTAAATGATCTCATTGAGTGATGGAATAATAAAGGTAAAACTTTAATTGAATTATCAGTCAAGTGTTTTCCTAAATGAAATCTGTTAAAATAAGAGTCCTACAAAACAGGAACAAAGACACTCATGAAACAAAATTTGATTGTTAATTGTATTTTTTATTAGATGGTTGGTTTTAAGTACTTTAAAAATAGTAGATAATCCTTAAATATAGAGGGGGAAATACAGAAAAACAAATAAACAGAAATTCAACAATATAGATGCATTACATTACAATCTCACAATAAAAATTTTATTAAAAACCATATAGAGGACTAAAATATTGCTAAGAGGCATGACATCAACAATAATAAAAATACCTTTAAGGTTTTAAATACTAAATAAAATTAATAGTATTAATCCAAAATATGAAAAATGTAACACTTTACAATAAGGTTGTATTAATTTATTAAGTTTATGTATGTACTAATGTGAACAAACAATGCAGTGCAGTTCATTACAGTATTCATTATTTTATGCTTTCATTAATGGAAATAAAATTATTGGTTAATTCTTGTTAAATCACAGTGCATTAACATTAATGTTAACAAGCATAACTTTAAATTGTAATAATGCAATAGTAAATGTTAAACTATAATTAATAAAGGTTTAGAAGTATAGTTCATTATTAGTTCATGTTAGTACATAGATTAACTAAAGAAACCTTATTGCAAAATGTCACCAGAAAATAACAAAACACTTTTTTCACAGTTTTAAGAGCTTTAAAAATAAATTATATATCTAGTTATTATGGCATGTAATTAATGTTACTACTAATTAAATAGTTAGAAAATACTGTCAGAGGATGGGCAAAACACAAAAATAAAACATAATATGCGCATTGACACAAACGACCAAGTGCAAAAACATAAATTACAGCCATGTTCATTCATAATTATATGAAATAAATCACGAGAGGGTAAATTTGGTTTAAAAAAAACTGAAGTTCATTGATATACACAACAGTAAAACAATGCTTTTGCACAACAGTAACACATTGTGAGTAGTAAAGTCTCTTACCTTTGACAGATGTTGTAAATCCGCTGAATAAAACAAAAGGAGCAGATCGCGGATGTGTTTATTTCACTCTCCGAGTCAGAATGAAAATGGCATCTTCAAATTTCCCGCTGGTGCAAAAACACGGAAGTGCGCCACAAAGCGCTAGTGGTCGAAAGTATGCGTGCATGCTCTCTGTCACACACGCACACACACGCAGAGATAGAGCGTTCTGTGTCAACATACTTTTTATCTTTGGGCTTTTTATAGAAAGTAGCAAGTCTTTACAAGTCAATAGGCGCAAGTCCAAGTGAAAGTCCAAGTCATTTATGTTCAAGTCCAAGTCGAGTTGCAAGTCTTTTTATATTTTGTCAAGTCGAGTCTGAAGTCATCAAATTCATGACTGGAGTCTGACTCGAGTCCAAGTCACATGACTCGAGTCCACACCTCTGGTCTCTCCACACCACCACCAGTGTGCAGCATCCACTTGAATGATGCGACGGCAGCTACAGGACAACAGCGCCAGTGCACTCACCACACACCAGCTATTGGTGGAGTGAAGAGACAGTGATAGAGCCAATTCGGTTGAAGGGGATGATTGGGAGGCCATGATCATAAGGGCCGATAGAGGGAATTTGGTCAGGACACCGGGGTTACACCCCTGCTCTTTCACGAGAAGTGCCATGGGATTTTTAATGACCACAGAGAGTCAGGACCTCGGTTTAACGTCTCATCCGAAAGACGGCACCCACTGACAGTATAGTGTCCTCTTCACTTTTACTGGGGCATTAGGACTCACACAGACCACAGGTTGAGAGCCCGCTGCTGGCCTCACCAACACCACTTCCAACAGCAACCTAGTGTTCCCTAGTGGTCTCCCATCTTGGTACTGACCAGGCTCAGCGCTGCTTAGCTTCAGTGAGTAACCGGTCTTGGGCTGCAGGTTGATATGGTTAATAAATTGTATTTAATTACTGTATTTATATGGAATATAAATGATTTATGAAACACAAACATTCTTTCTTAGAATTTTTGTCTTGTTTCCAGTCCAAATATCCACATTTAAAGTGAAAACAAGATTGTTCCACTTAAAACAAAAGATAAAATTCTTAAAACAAAACAATTTTTTTAATTTTTTACTTTATTTAGATGATTAAAACTAAACAGCATCTTTACTTGGTCTTAGAAATTGTTTGTATATTTGTACTAAAAACGAGACAAAACAAAGCAAGTAAAGAAATGCATTTTTTTTACATTGTGATTATTTAATTTCTGTTACCCGAATAACTTACTGTTAGACTGCCCAGAAAAACAATCAAATAAAGCTATTTAAACCATCTTCTGAAACTGCAGAAAAATAAAATAACGTGAAGCCCTACTTTTATTTACCATTTTGATACTATGTACTATTATAGATATGTATTGCTATAGGTTGTGGTGTTATTAGTCATATTAAATTTGATCTTCAACTTACCTTTGGATCAATTTCAGCCAGAACATCACTTAAAGTCTGCAGAAGCTGCATTGGCTCCAGAGAGTCGAATGTAATGAGATTGAAGTTTTTCTTGAAAGGCTCCTTGTTCAGCTGTTCAACGATAAATTTGAGCTGTTCGCTCATTTTGAAGAATTACGTTAGTGGCTTTTACCGCTAACAAAAATATTCTCACTATGTTAACTTCCGTTAGCTTGCGATGTGTTCAAAATAACTTTTCTAACTCACGTTAGCAGCTAACAGCCGAATTATTTACCGTATTATAGCTTTTGTAGCGCAAGCACAGAATGTCGTTTAATATTTGATTTTAGATAAATGAAAACGATAATAAATTTTTGTATAATAACGTCGTATAACGTTCCCTCTCACGTCAACAAATCCTGCCTAGAAACCGTTGTCACACAAGGCCCGGTTGCTAGCAGGAAGTTGGGCAATGTGAAGAGATTTCCTACTTTTTAAAGTAAAAGTCCCCGTAAAAGACTTTTAACTCTTTTTGAAACTAAACAATAGTCAGTAACGTAAGATGTTTAAAAAAAGTAATAATATATTATGATATAGGGAATATATATACTATATAATTAATTGGATAAAATTTTATTGTAATTAGTCATCATTGTAACTATGGAGGACGATACCTGCAAAAACGATAAATAAATACGCAAATATATAAATAAATAAGTAAATAAATCCATAAAGTCTTGCATAAATAAAAAAAATAAAGAAAGAAATATACAAATAAACAAATAAACGTATATAAAAATGTACATATTCCTGCATAAATAAATATATAAATAGTTAATAGTGCGGCCAGGCAAATAATTAGATAAATTTACATGAGGGGATAAGAATATGCTAAACTAAAAGTTTATTTTAATAATCGTTTAAAAGGTGGAAAAATAGACTTTCAGTTTAGCATTTTCTTATTCCCCCAACATCCGTGTAATTTATTTAATTATTTGTCTGCCCGCACTATTAATTAATTAATTACATTTTTATTTATGCTGAAACTTGTGTATTTTATATACATTTATTTATTTATTTGCAGATTTATTTAATGTTTTAATTTTTGCAAGAATTAATGGATTTATTTACTTGTTTATTTAAATTTGCGTATTTATTTATTTATTGTTTTTGCAGGTTTTGTCTACTGCTACAACTATTAGTATTATTATTATTAAGGATAATAATAACAACAACAATGATACATTAATTATTAACCGGATGTGCACAAAAGAACATTCTGCAAAGATAATGTATCTAAAATATCTTAAAATAATAAGTTTTTAAAATAAAATGATATTTAGTTAAATATGTCATATTCTACATTTGTTAAATCATATTTAGTTTAAGCTTGTTCAACAAACTATTTAAACTATAACTGGCTAGGTCTACCTAAGCAAGATGCTGTATTTTTTTTTTTTGCATAAAAACCAGGATTTATGAC
Source organism: Danio rerio (assembly GCF_052040795.2). Classification (NCBI taxonomy): domain Eukaryota; kingdom Metazoa; phylum Chordata; class Actinopteri; order Cypriniformes; family Danionidae; genus Danio; species Danio rerio. The sequence goes on along the minus strand of NC_141028.1, from coordinate 13,569,342 downwards.
ATAATGTGCATAAAAGTATGCCTTCTATTAAGACATATAGGCCAAAATATGCTACATTTAATTTGAAAATATTTATTTTATTTTTTATACCCTAATGAATGTTAGTCAGTGATTTAATGATGAGGTTTTGTTTGTTAGACAAAACAATTGATTACATTTAAAAATAGTAAAACATTTATTGATAACATTTTTATTCAATTCAGTTCAATTAATTACATTTTAATGTATTTATTGTTTGATTGAAGAACTAGTTTTAGCATTTTTATATTACATTTATCAGATAAAATAAATTAATCTTTGCTTATGTTTTATGCATTTGATTTTGTTTTTCTAGTGCATTTATCATATAGGCCTTGTATATAATATAATATAATATAATATAATATAATATAATATAATATAATATAATATAATATAATATAATATAATATAATATAATATAATTTAAAATAATATTATAATATAATATAATATAATATAATATAATATTTAGCAGATGTATGTTTCTGTACTTACTAGAGTCTTTATTATTTTTTTTACTTGTATGTGAGAAATAAGGACATTTAACATAATTTCTTTCCTACTAATTTACCTTTATTTTTGTCGTCTAAATCTAGCAAGAGGACTCATCTTCGCAGTTTATCAGTGAGTAACTGGTGTTGTGAGGTGGATTTGGCGCTGCGTGCTGCTCTGCGCGTGGCCGTCTAGTTCTGAGGCGCGTGAATGCACGAGTACACAGGCATTATCTACATTTCCAGTTTCATCGGCAATTTACAGAATGCGGAGGTGAAAACGGACGGTCTCGCCGATCGAGGCACACATCCTTGACGGTATACACTGGTATTATACCAGTTAGTATTGTTTATTTATCATCTGAAAGCTGTTCCTGGGCGAGAATCACGCATGCATTCAAACAGAGGATTATCGCGGAGGAGCTGCCTCGAAACCATGAGCTGCAGTTGGGGGACGGAGCTGTGGGTGAGTACATGGAGGCGAATGCATCTACACGATATTAACCGATATAGTGCACAAAACGAGTAGAATCTTCATTATTAACATGCATTTTCCCGTTAGTGATGGATAAATATCCCACCGCACCGCCCATTTTACAGTGTTGCAGACCGCAATTTCTATCCAGATACAGTAGTCTTTCATTTCACGATTTTAGCACTCAATCTAACATGCCTGCACGTCTAAATATTTTAACATAAGCAATTGCACGCTTTCTAAAGCTCGTTCAAGACAGTTATTAGCAATCAGTGCTGACTAAATACCCTGGATAGCAATAATCCTGGGCTAATACTTGTCCCTAACCACATGCAAGTGAATGGAGCAGGTGCACAGGTTATTTCTCATGCATGCATTTTCTCAGCTTTAAATGTTTGTAATAATGTGCTTGATACAAAGTAACATTGTTATAATAAGACTATAATAGATGCAACATGTAGTACAACAACAATATATGTATTTCATATTTTCTAATAATGTATGTGTCCTTGTTGGCATTAACATCATGCAACCTTTACCTAGTAACAACATCATAGTCTAGGATAAAATATACAGAGTTCACTGTAAAAAAAAATGCAGGCATCCACACAATTCATTCATGTTGTCCCAACACAAATCGATTAACTTAACACTTTTAACAAATTTGTGTCGATAGAACGTAAAAAAATTAAGTTGTCCCAATGATATCCCAAGAATTGTGTTGTTTCAGCTTAAGTAGCTTAAACAAGTAAAAAAAAAAAAAAATTAAAAAAAAAAAATATATATATATATATATATATATATATATATATATATATATATATATATATATATATATATATATATATATATATATATATATATATATATATATATTGAGTGTTACGTAGCCTAGTCGTTAAACATTTGGGCTAGTAACCAAAAAGTTCCGAATCTGGAATTCAGTCCAAGACCCATTTAATCTCAAGTTGTTCTACACCGAGAGAAAAAAAGAGAGTTTTTACTTAGAATGTTTTAAGCAAATTTCACAAGAACACTCAGAAAAATGACTTTTGCTGCTTGTTCAAGCTACTCATTTAACATGAGTTGAATCCACACATTTATTAGGTTATTTGGTGGGAATGACTTAATTGTTTTATGCTCAATCCACTTAAACTTCTAAAAACTAACTTAATAGATTTGTGTTGGGACAACATGAAGGAATTGTGTGGAACCCAGCATTTTTTTTTACAGAATACAATTGGGACATCACACTGGGTCAGTGGTTAGCACTCACAGCAAGAAGGTCGCTATTTCAAGTCCCAGCTGGGTCAGTTGGAATTTCTGTATGGAGTTTGCATGTTCTCCCTGTTTTTGCGTGGTTTTCCTCTGGGTGGTCCGGGTTCTCCTACAGTCCAAGGACAAAATTGGCTGTAGTGTATGTGTTTGAATGTAAGAGTGTACGGGTGTTTCCCAGTAATGGGTTGCAGCTGGAAGGGCATCCACAGTGTAAAACATATGCTGGATAAGTTGGTGGTTCATTCCGCTGTGGCGACTCCTTATGAATAAAGAGACTAAGCCGAAGGAAAATGAATAAATGAACGAATACAATTGAATTAAACATTGAAATTTTCAAATATATAATTTTTTTTACTACTCAAATAATTTCAAAATTAGTTTTGCGGTGTAATATGTTTAGGAAAGATGTGGTAACACTGCAAAAAACTGACAAGTTATGGAGTGAAATCTTCCCCCCAAAGACATGCGGTACAGGTGAATTGATTAAGCTAAACTGTCCATAGTGTATGAGTGTGAAAAACATATGCTGGATAAGTTGGTGGTTCATTCTGCTGTGGTGACCCCAGATTAATAAAGGAACTAAGCCGAAAAGAAAATGAATGAATGAATGAATGAATGGAGGAAAATCATCACACATGGCCACCACCCTCCTCAAAAGACCTAAACCTTTATAGAACATTACAGGGGTAATATTTTAAAAGCATTTATAGGGCTGAAAGCAAGTTCATAATGTAATTTATGATCATGCTAATGGATGTTAAATGACAGTAGTATCATCTGAATCAGCAAGCTCGCGTTTAATTTAATTAAAAGCATTCCATCATCACGTTTAAATAAAAATATGTATCAGAGCTTGTGGTGGATGGTATAAAAGTTATATTTTCTAAAATGAATGCATTAATCCATTAGCAGGCTTTAACAACAGTGCTTCTTTACTGACAATTAAACTTGAGGGACAAGTTATTGATTTCAAAACTGCTTTATTTTGTAGCAGATCAATATGGAAATAATGTCTAAGACAAATTACACATAAAACAGACATTGCTGCTGTACATAAAAACATCAGTTTAATGAGTAATATTCAAATATATATGGACAAACTCTGATCAATACTGTATGTTGTTGTAACCGTAACCTAGTGGTTCATTTGTTTCAAAACAAGTTAAATGCAGTGTGATGGATGAAGTTTGTACTGTGTATATAGTGATAAGCGTTAGGCTTGTTACGGCTGGCGAGCCCAGCAACACTGCTGAATAATGGATCTGACACATTGCCAATGTCAGGGAATACTGCAAACTCATGAAATTATATGGGATGACTTTCATTGGGAGGGTATTCTGATATCTCTCCTCTGGGCCCTCTCTCTCTCTCTCTCTCTTACCGTTATATCAAATCCATCAAAGCAAAATCTATACTTTTATCTCCTAAAGTGTGTTGTTGGCACTGTACTTGCTTTGCAATTTCATATTTTGTCCATTTTACATTAGACAATATGAACGTGACACATTCTGATCAATCACCAAGTCCGATGTTTTCTGTTTTTCGCAGGATCAGTTTGATAATCTGGAGAAACACACTCAATGGGGCATTGAGTTTTTGGAGCGATACACCAAGTTTGTGAAGGAACGATCTGAGATCGAACTGAGCTATGCTAAACAGATCAGGTAAGATAGATTTGTAGATCTTGTAGTGATGTTTATTTATCGATTTTACCAGTACAGATGATTTCAGTCATAAACTAAAGGGGAAATAAACTTTGTGTCTCCACTTCCATTGTACAGAAATGAAGCTAAATTATTTGTTGAATTTAGAGCCACAGTTTAATATTTTAGCTTCATTTATTTAAAGGTGCAGTAGGTGATTGCCTTCAGATGCATTTTTTGTTGTGTTGGTTGAAAGTGTCTTCACAGTCTAATAGTAATGATTAAAGTAAACAATCCAAATGTATTTATATGTATTTTTATATTTTGGGTAAGGCATAAAACTAAAAAATGTTCATCCAATTAAATAGAGTCGGGCCGACATCTCTCATAATTCCGATAAGTAGGCTAAACTGTCTGTCAGCAAATGCAGATTTGAACAACTGCGCAGCTGTTTGTACGCTGCTCCGCCGACCATTCATGAGAGAGAGTACGTTCACGATCTGTAAAAATCTGCTGAATCAAAACTTTTAAAAAACCTGAATCAATATTGGAGTTACCTTTGCACGCTGGAGAAAGGATTTCACAATGTCTGAAGGATTTCTCTTAGACAGGTAATGTTCCGTTTTAAAACTGTTTCAGCTTCACGCAAAGCTGATGTAATGTAATATGTTGTTGTTACAAATGGGTAATATCTTCACAGAAGTGTTGTTCAGCCACTAAAATCTTCCGATAAAAGATTGATAAGACTATTTTCAGATTCATAAGGGACCTTTTACAGCATCTATAATGTACATTTTAATCAGTTTAACTACAAAACACAAGTAAATAACGATATTCCACCTAGTCTCTCCCTATATTGTTTACCATGCAACTCTAATATTCACTCTGAAATCGCATGTCAGTTTGGCTTGCACGCCGCCGGACAAGCACTAGTTGCTTTTAACACATGAGAGAGGGTTCTTTTGCTGTGCTCGTGTTTAAAGAGGCGTGGCTCTAGACGGCAGGGGAGGGACTGTGATTCAGAGATTTATGCTAAGCTGTTAGCATTATGGAAGATCAGCTACTGCACCATTAAACAAACATATTAGGATAGTGAGCATAAAAACTCCAAATGACAAAAAGCAAAATTGCCGAAGTGTTATTTGTCTTTTTGGTTTGATGCACATCCCATTCGTTTACATGGAGAGGGCGGGGTTTATAATCAATATTGCAGCAAGCCACTAGGGGGTGCTCAAAATGCTTGGCTTCACTTTTCAGGATCTGTAAAGGCTGATTTATACTTCTGTGTCGAGTGATAGGCGTGACCTACGGCGCCTGCCTTGCGCATATTCGTTCATTTATACTTCTGCGTGGTGTTTGTGTTGCTCTGCAATTGCACTTCTGAAATGCTAGCCGGCAGTAGGTTTTTATGTTTCTCTATTTTGAGTTTCTTTATGGGTGTTTTGTTTTTTCGGAATGCTACCCTAATGTACAAGTAGCTAAAACTTGCTCATTCAGTCGTGGGAACCGGCGAACGCACAACAACTTTAATCATAAGGTAAACACAAAACAACAGTTTCCATCTAGAGCTACTTTATGCAACTTGACACTTGTAAACAGTCGATTCAAGGGCTTTGCGTGGCTCTGGGTATTGCCCACACTGGTCACAGCTACCAAGACGACCAATCACAGAGCTTGCACTATGCGTCATTATGACGTGTAGTTAATTTTTCTGAGATGTCAGCCACGGCGAGGGCTATTCGAGCGTGCGAAGTGCGGAGCATACCCGTGCACTTGACACAGAAGTATAAATCAGCCTTATGGCACACGTTTTCAATCAACCTTTGCTGTTATAAACAGGTTAATGGTGCTGTTAGTGTAGCAAAAATGCAATAAAATAGTTATTAAACTAAAAAGAATCAGCACTGAATCTGAATTGAGCTGAATAATGACCAATTAGATCATTTAATGTTGATTAAGTTCAGTATATTAACTGTGTCATTGTTACAAAGAGAAAATTATCCAACTGAATTCAGGTCATTTTTGTGTGTGTCTGATAATATAATAATAATATTACAGATAATATTACAGTTATTCTCAGTGGCTTTGGTGCATTTCTCACAACACTATTTACATTTGCACAACAGTTAATGCATTTCTCAAAACAATTAGTCATTTGTGCACATCATAGTAGCAATTTCCATCAACTTGCAAATGGTATTAGACATGCGTCACTTGCTTTCATACAACTCTCTGCTGTTTTATAACATTATCATTTGCTTATGTCATGTCAGTCAAAATTAACTAAACTTGTGAATGCTGAATAGTCATTCCATATAAAACTAATAGTCCTCATTTCATTACTTGAGACTCATTACATACACAAATGTTAAACTAGTTGTCCAAATCTGTCAAACCTATTTTATAAAACTTTTAAAATCTTTTTTTTTTTTTTCTGAAAATGGCTTCTAAATTTAACAATTTCATGAATGATTTACAGACCTATGTGTGTTGTAGGTTCAGTTCCAAAATGTTCTGCAGTATTGTTTACAGTTGTGCACAGCTCTATCCAAAGGAACTTTATGTTTGTTGTAAATAAGGTGTGTTTTTTCTCTTGCACAATGCTGTGAATAAATTAGAATTGTAAAGAGCAAATGCAGTAAAAATGTGAAACATACATATTCAGTGTCTTGTACTCAGATATCTCACTAAATGCAGTGATGTCTAACTTTACTGTAGTTTTTAAATGGCTGTGCAAATAGTATATAGTGCTGTCTTAAGCATTTTTAGGAAGTGTCACCAAAATCTGAAAAAAAAATGTACAGAGAAAACTGTTATAATGAAAACATGACAAAGCCATTTGACTATCTTTTATTCATAAACAATGGTGTCAGGACTTTTCATCTTGATGACACTGACAATTTCATTGACATCAATACTTGCTTTTGAGGAATGAGCTCTCCTTTTTGAGCAAGTGACACGCTTATGCAGGTTATTAACTAGGTTTTGCAGTTTGTACTAATTGTTTTGAGAAATGCATTAACTGTTGTGCAAATGTAAATAGTGTTGTGAGAAATGCACCAAAGCCACTGAGAATAACTGTAAGTATCTAAATAACATTTTGTAGGAGTGAGCAGTGTAAATAAAATGTTGTATCATTATAGTTGCATATATATTATAATAATCCTAGCTAGCAGTTCAATTAAAACTAATTTTTAAAAGCCACGTACCTCCAGCAATCCCTAATTTGGAGAAAGCAATTAATTAAATACTATAGTTGATCATCACATAGATCACAGTCTGATATATAGAAATAGATGGATGGATGAATGGATGGACAGACAGACAGATGGATAGATGGGTGGATGGATGGATGAATGGATGATGAATGAAAGGATGTATGGATAGATACTGTAGATAGATCGACTGACAGACAGACAGATAGACAAATAGATAGATAAATAGATGGATGGATGGACGGACAGACGGAAGGACGGACAGACAGACAGACAGACAGACAGATAGATAGATAGATAGATAGATAGATAGATAGATAGATAGATAGATAGATAGATAGATAGATAGATAGATAGATAGATAGATAGATAGATAGATAGATAGATAAGATAAGAAAAAGAAAGAAAGAAAGAAAGAAAGAAAGAGAGAAAGAAAGAAAGAAAGAAAGAAAGAAAGAAAGAAAGAAAGAAAGAAAGAAATAGATCAAGTCTGAATACATCAGATATCAGAATCATACTGAACGACAATTTAAAGATGGTGTTTTATGAGGACAAGGTATTATGTCAGTGGGAACCAACATTAAACAGGTCACATGTCCGACATGTATTACCATGGATACTAGGTTTCCACAGCTCTGACCCACATTTTTATCATCCACCGCTGAAGCTGTAATATTTCTTTGCCGGCTGCATTTCGGAAGTTTATTAAGCACTGGAGAGACACTGACCCCAAGGAACCATATGACTTCCCAGCATCATCTGCGCTCCTGCTCTAAGACATACGCAGAGAAACCTCAGCGTTTAATAAAGCCCACAGCTGGAGCTCACAGCCGTGCAACAAACAGCCCCTTTCTGCTCGCATGTTAAGAGAAAATCCTCTTTATGCAGCAATCCAGGCATTGTTGTTCGTTTTAAGAACTGTGCCAGACTCTATTTTGTTTTCAAGAAAGAGTCTTTAATGCACAACATCTCCCAGAGGCTTTTTTCTGTTTGGTTCACAAAGATTTATTAAGCGCTAAGCACATGTTAGCCGATAAAGGGCATTGACATGGATCTGTCTGGCCGAAGAATAATAGTCCTGGGTTGGGTTATTCTAATGAGGGTTTATTTATGGCTTTGTCAACCTTTTTCCCATTTGCCGGCGCGTATTGACGCATAGGGCGGCCCATTTAGGCCAATCGTAGGGGAAACTAGCAGACAATAAAGCAACTGCATTGGTGTGGTCTTGTCAAGAAACTGCAAGATGGTGATCTGCCTAGCAACACGTCAGACTCCTGGGAGGAACCGTTCGGTGTGTGCGGAGAGAGAGCGAGAGACGGAGTGAAGGAAAGCTGCAGGAAAACGCATCGAGGGGGCGGCACCGTCAGCATGCGCGCTCACCATCCTAATTGATTTTAAGCCATTTATAGGCCCTCTTGAGTTTAATCACGTAATATCCATGCATGAAGCAATGATTTTCTCTCTCTTTTTTTTACACTGTGTCATTTGACGTCGTTCTCTACTCATTACTCTAGTCTGATTGACAGAGGTCAGCCTTATGAATTGGATGCCTTGTTCGCGATTATTCTGATGGTGACAGTATTAGCTTTTGTTTGTGCCGGCAGCCTCGCATTGCACCATAAGCACCATTAGATCAGATTTGTCATTGACGTGCACAGTTTCATTCATTCAAATGACTGAGACACAAAGACACCTTTGAAACACAGTAAAATGTCCTAGTTTTCTTCTAAACAAATACTCTTTGGCGGAACATAATATGTTTCGTAAATTATGCGGTTTACTTAAAATAAATATTTAAAAGGGTGGTCTAGAGTGTATTTTTAAGGCTTGGTTGTGTTTATAAGATGCAAAGCAATGTGTGCTCGTGCTTCATTAGTAGAAAATTATGTTATTTTTTTCATATATCATTTCATATATTTTTGGCCTTTTTGCCTTTATTAGATAAGACAGTAATGAGACAAGAAGCGAAGTTGGAGAGAGAGAGGGGGGTAGGGTTGGGAAATGTCCTCGAGCAGGGATTCCAAAACAGAACGCCCTGATGTCGGCGCACTAACCACTAGGCTGTTGTGTCGACATATATCTTACTTTGATTACATACTCAGCTAACATGAAAACGACATATTTTCTAGTTCTACTGAAAGACCCGCCATTGTTTACATCCTTGTTTACGTCCTTGCTACAGCATACCCTTAATGCTAGAAACTATGCATGTAATCGATTAATTTTAATAAATAAGATATTTACAGGTTGTTGCTCACAATCCACAAATAAAAGTTTTTAGCCGAATCCAGCTCTAAACTGGGAGAGATGTCATAGCTGTCATAGGCATAAATATTTTTTTTTAATTCTCTAGAACATAATTAAAATTAAACTGTAAACACTTATCTCCGTGTGTAGTGTCCTTTAGAAGCCCAAATACAGAAACAGAACAAGCTCTGTGGAAATAGCAGTGTCTAGACACCATTTTAGCTTTCTCTGCTACTTTACAGCATTATAGCGCCTCTGGCCACGCCCCTTTGCTGCGCGTGGTGAATGCACGTAACCTGAAGCTTTTGTAATCTCACTAGCCCGGATGAATTTTTTTTGTAGTCCCCAAACTTCGTTCTCTGTAGGCTTTGCTAGGCTAACTCTGTAAAAGCCTATAGCTAGTCCCACACGGAATCTGTCCACGCAGTATTTTGCAGATTTCTAGTCTATCATTGATTCTGTTTATTTACTTGTACAGTAATATTGTTAACTAATGTGAAAATATTCATATGATTTATTTTAGGGATGCACCGATATGGATTTTTTGGCCCATATCGATAACCGATAACTCTTCAGACTTAGAGGCCGATAGCCGATATGTATAGGCCGATAATTATAAATATTTCAAAATGTTATATTTTTATACAGCAAACTTTTATAAAAGATTAAACTGCTCTTAGGTACTGAATAGTCTATACTTAAAGTAAAAAAGCTATAATTTCAAAATTGCAAGGTGATTATATAGACCTTTATACACGATTATACATAATTCAGCATGGAAAAAATAGATTTTTTTTCCTTTTCTTTATAGCAAATTAACATGCAAATTGACTGTTGAATAAAAATTATAAGTTAAATTACAAAATGGGATTTAATCAACTAGCAAGTTAAATATATTTTAAATAAAATAAAAATGAAAGAGCTAATGACTGAAACAGCTCAAATGTTCGTGTATAAAGCGTGTTACAGTGATGCACATATGTACAAATATGTCATGTCCGAAAAAGCCTTTTTTAGAGGTGTTTTGACAATTCAGAGCCACCGTACAAGCGTAAAGCTAGATATAGATAGTAAGTTCTACTTTAGAAAATGTGGCATAGATTCATCCTATTTGGCGTTTTAGATTCTTTTGAACACATGTGGGTGCTGCTTGTCATTCAGAGACAACGCTTCTATGTTCATTCTTGCTGTCTATTGCAGGAAAATGATCGATGAAAAGTTTATGATAAACTGCTGTAAGTTTCATTCAACTGCGGGCACAGATGACACTGAGCATAATATAAAGACAGACTGTGGCAGCAAGTTGAGGGTGCAACTGTCCCCCGTGCTGCAGTGAAGGCTGTCTGATCAGTGTGTGTGTGTGTGTGTGCGGTGACAGCTCTCATGCGTGCTCGGTTTAATCTATGAATATTCCGATCAAACTGAATACAATCTTACATCAACAACACATGGCACGTTGATAATAACAAATAATAATTTTAGATTACAAACAACCCAACCAGTAGTTCAGCACGTGTGCATCGCTGCTGTGATGTTTGCACATGTAATATTTTTTTCCTGAGATGATTTAAACCAAAATACACAATGGCACTCAATCAAACATATCTACAATGATAAGGAACATGGTTACTTACTGAGTTATTAACGCACAGCAGTACCACATGAAGAAAGGATGGACTTTGAAGGAAGGAGAGCTCCATTATAGTGCACTGGACAAGTTTGAACAAGTTCTGCCCACACATGCGCGAGGCAGGCAGTTCTTCACAATAACCTAATTTGATATCGGCATAATTTAGACATTGGATCGATAACGATAATCTTAAAAATAGCATTTATCGGCTGATAACAATATGGCCGCCGATATATCGTGCATCCCTTATTTTATTTACAATGCAGTTTGTAAAGTAATATTTTCAGTCTTGTGGTAGAGATATTAAATGAGAGACTTGCTTTGTTTACCAAAATAAGGTGGATCTAATTGGATTTGCATTGTAAACATTAGATAAAAGTTTTAAAAGTATTATTTTTTATTTCATGTATTAAGGCTTTATTTATGATGCTCCCAAAATCCTTCCACATAAATCCACAGATTTTTGACAAAATTATATATAAAAAAAATGGCCACAGATTCTGTCTGGCCCTACCTATAGCCCCTTTCACAATTTTCTGGAAAGAGAAGTTCAATCAGAACACTCACATCCATGCAGTTTATAAAAATAAAATACTTTGAATATTTTTTCCGGACACATTTAGCTGCTAAATGTTAGTCAGATGATGTTTCTATGTTCCTTCTTAATGCCAACTGTGGAAAAAATGATTGATAACATGCTTATGATAAATCGCTGTTTGTTTACCTTCAAGCTCTGCTTCAGTTGCTTGACGCGTGTGCACGTAAAGCAGCCGGTGAGCGCCAGCACACACAAATATCTCAACATCTGAAAGTGTTACTCCATATGTTTTCATATACGTTGTTCACAATACTTATCCATCCACAGAACTATGCAATGTAGTCAAGTGTGAAAACATTCAGCTGTGGTTTGCTTTTCTGCCTTTGGATGTCTCACAAAGCAGCTGCATGAATGCTAAAGCTTTAGATAAAAGTGAAACCATCAAGAAAAGGCAGACCCCTTCTATGTTTAGAAATACAAGTGCTGCCGTCTAGTGGTCATTTCTAGTTAATGATGTCGGAATTTACAGTTGTTTTTAATGGATGTGTGAATAGTCTTAATTACGGAAATTTTCTGGATATTTACCGCTATTACTATGTGAAAGGGGCTAATGTCTCACTTTGCACTGAACTTTGAGCCTATTACATTCAGATATGTTGTTTATGTTCACACAGCTACATTACACGTGAACTAAAGTTTAAAATATGATATCGTAATGGACCACCCTTTTAAGTAGGTCATTTTTGCACCTTTAGCTTCACTAAATTTGTACAATTTCATTATATTTGTAAAAATACAAACTGCCTTCGTTGGTTGGCCTCACAGATACAGTAGTCCTAAACTAAAATTGATGCTATTAATTCACATTTCAGGAGTAAAAGCTCCATTCATTTTTTTTCCACTGGGCAATTTATATTTGACTAGGGCTCAACAATGTATCATTTGAGCATCAATATCGCAAAGTGTGTATCTGCAAAAGTCAAATCACATTTATTTATTTTCTTTTCGGTTTAGGCCCTTTATTAATCTGGGGTCGCCACAGTGGAACGAACCGCCAACTTATCCAGCAAATGTTTTACGAAGCATATGCCCTTCCAGCTGCAACCCATCTCTGGGAAACATCCATTCACACTCATACACAACAATTTAGCCTACCCAATTCACCTGCAGCGCAAACAGAGTACCTGGAGGAAACCTACGCGAATGGGGGGAGAACATGCAAACTCCACACAGAAAGACAAGGGGGATATAATCTGAGAGAAGAACAAAATTTTAGAAGGTGGAAAACAAGGACAACTTTAAAAAGTTTGTGTATATCTGTCTGTGGTGTGAAATTATGGAACAGTCTAGATCAGGGATGGGCAAACTTGATCCTCGAGGGCCGGTGTCCCTGCAGAGTTTTGTTCCAACACTAGTCAAACACACCTGAACAAGCTAATCAATGTCTTCAAGATCACTAGAATGTATAAGCAGGTGTGTTTGATTAGAGTAGGAGCTAAACTGTGAAGGACACCGGCCCTCTACGACCGAGTTTGCCCACCACTGGTCTAGATCAGACTTTCAAACAATGTTAGGATATTAATCAATTTAAAAAGTTGTATAAATGTTTATTAAAAAAGGAATATAGTGATGAAGGTGATTGAAAAAAGGATAAAATGAGAAAGGTATGATTAAATTGTAATTAATTGCTATTTGCAGTACTGTTATTTTTTTTCTCTGGGTCTATGTTACAAAATATAATTGTACAAATAAAATCAAACATATAATTTCTCAAATATGCCAAAAGGATAAAATATATGTCATGTAAAAAGAAGAGATAAGTAAAAGAAGAAATAAGTTTATGTAATAGACAAATTATGTGGTAAAGGGGTGGGAAAATAATAAGCTTGTGCTTCATCCCACTCCATTTTCGACCATGTTGAAATTTATTTTTTGTTAATGATATTTTATGTATGATATTTCTGTTCAAGAATAAATAAATAAAATCAAATAAATAAAATAAATGCAGCAAAAGAAAATTTTGCAATGTCAGATTTTTCAAACATCGAGCAGCCGTTAACCATAACTGATTAACAATATGCATTTAAAGACAGTATAACTCCACATATGGTCCACATAAATTTTCGATTTCGAAAGTTAATCGATTATCTGTGTTGGGACAACATGAATCAATTGTGTGGAACTCTACATTTTTTACAGTGAAGATACATCTACTCTACATGAGTAGTTATGTATTGCATCAATATTAATTTGACTGTGACATTACATGGCTGTGCTTATGGGATTGAAATGCTTTTCCTCATCAAGGGGTTACTTAATTTAAAAAAAGCTAATTTTAAATATTTATTATTCAACATCATGTGGTTTCAATCCCTTGAGTCCTTCATTCTTTTTAGAAACACAAATAAAGTTTTTTTTTTCAGATTTAAATCTGAGAGAATTTTGTCAAAACAGTCGTCTTCAGTTGTTTAAATGTAATTTTACGAAGCTCCAAGAACAGTTGTGTGCACCAAAAAACTTTAAAACTAGTTTGTTCACCTTTGTCTTCTTTTCTGTGAAAGGTCAGAGTGCACATTTACTACGGCCAATACAACGTAGTTAGTACAGGGTATCTGGAGGGTCTTAAAAAGTCTTCAAATGTCTTACATTTTGAAAACAACATTTTTAGGCTCTAAAAAGTCTAAGGATGCTTTTACACCTAGACGTTTGTTTCGGAACCTGGCACATTTCGTTTGGCATATGTGAATCAAGCAGTCCGAAATCGCCTGAAGAGGTGGTCTCGCTTTGGAACAAGAGAATCGATCCACGGGTGTGAAAGCACCCTTAAAAATCACAGAAATATTTTCTTGCAGATCTTAAATCATTTTAAATAGGTCTTATTTTTCCTTTGTTTATGCTAGCCATCTGATTCAACACACAATAAAACTTTTCAGCAAAAGTCTATTTATAACTAATATTATAAGAGTCTGTTGTGCAAACATTTAGTATATTATAATTTTTATAGAGATTTTATAAAAATTAGTTTGTTTACAACAAGGGTCTGCTTGTTTTGATACTTTAATTAGAATTAGTACTAATTAGAATTAGTTTTGTGATGGAGAAAGTAATTTATTTATTTTTTTGCTGCTGGTCCATTGACAATGCTTAGTGTTTAGCCCTGTGTAAGCCTGAAAGTTCATGGTCTCAAAAAAAAGGTCTAAAAAATATTTGAATTTGACTTGGTGAAACCTGTAGAAACCCTGTAGTAGTAAACATGCACCTAATCCAGGGGTGTCCAAACTTTTCGGGCCGAGGGCCAGATGCAAAAAAACAAACGTTGTCGCGGGCCAAATTTTACATACATCACACAGACACGCATATATATATATATATATATATATATATATATATATATATATATATATATATATATATATATATATATATACAGTTGAAGTCAGAATTGTTAGCCCCCCTAAATTTTTAGCCCCCGTTTATTTTTTCCCCAATTTCTGTTTCTGATTTTTTTCCACACATTTCTAAACATAATAGTTTTAGTAACTCATTTCTAATAACAGATTTATTTTATCTTTGTCATGATGACAGTAATTAATATTTGACTAGATATTTTTCAGGACACTTCTATACAGCTTAAAGTTACATTTAAAGGCTTAACTAGGTTAATCAAGTTAACTAGTCAAGTTAAGGTAATTAGGCAAGTTATTTTATAACAATGGTTTGTTCTGAAGACTTAAGGGGCTAATAATTTTGACCTTAAAATGGTTCATAAAAAAATTTAAACCGCTTTTTATTCTAGCCGAAATAAAACAAAAGTCTTTCTCCAAAAGAAAAAATATTATCAGACATACTGTAAAAATGTCCTTGCTCTGTTAAACATAATTTGGGAAATATTTAAAAAAGGAGAAATAAATCAAAGAGGGGCTAATAATTCAGACTTCAATTGTGTGTAGATAGACAGACAGACAGACAGACAGACAGACAGACAGACAGACAGACAGACAGACAGATAGATAGATAGATAGATAGATCATAACAAGAACTGCTGCTTAATTGAATGCATGTAATAGCGACACCCGGTGGTTATTTATTGAATTACGTTCATTTTTGTATAGCGGGCCAGATTCTATTGATATTTATAAAAAGCCTCGCGGGCCGCCACAAAACTGATTGCGGGCCGCAGATGGCCCGCGGGCCGTAGTTTGGACACGCCTGACCTAATCCAACGCGGAATACCTAGTCGAAGTCATTTTTACAGTATTTCGATGCCTAAAAGTGTTTCTGGAGTTTGGTATGGTTACAGTTGATCTACTGAATTAACAGCCATATCACCCTGCAGCCCAAGACCGGTTACTCATTCAAGCTAAGCAGGGCTGAGCCTGGTTAGTACCTGGATGGGAGACCACTGGGGAACACTAGGTTGCTGTTGGAAGTGGTGTTAGTGAGGCCAGCAGGGGGCGCTCAAACTGTGGTCTGCGTGAGTCCTAATGCCCCAGTAAAAGTGAAGGGAACACTATATTGTCAGTGGGCGCCGTCTTTCGAATGAGACATTAAACCGAGATCCAGACTCTCTTTGGTCGTTAAAAATCCCATGGCACTTCTCGTGAAAGAGCAGGGGTGTAACCCTGGTGTTCTGGCCAAAGTCCCTCTATCGGCCCTTACGATCATGGCCTCACAATCATCCCCTTTCACCGAATTGGCTCTATCACTGTCTCTCCACTCCATCCATAGCTGGTGTATGGTGAGCGCACTGGTGCTGTTGTCCTGTGGCTGCCGTCGCATCATCCAAGTAGATGCTGCACACCGGTGGTGGTGTGGAGAGACCCCCCCTCATGATTGTGAAGCGCTTTGAGTGTATGGCCATACACAATAAATGCGCTATATAAATACACATTACATTACATTTACATTACTGAAAAAGTCCCATGGAATATTTTGACTATGTTTTTTGGCTCCTTTTCTGGACTTTGAACGTCTTAGGAGAGTTTGTAGAGGGCCAGAGAACTGGATTTCATCTAAAATATCTGAATTTCTCAGAGGTTTCAGAGGATTAGAACGACATAAGAGTGGTTAATTATTAACATAATATCCAAATTTGGTAACCCTTTAAAGTCATTAAATACACAGTCTAGTATCTTTATCTTTTTGGTGATTTTCATATACTTAGCCAGCTTAAAATAAATGTTGGTTGACTTTAAATTGGCTTTGCTTCTTGGCTTATAATGCTATAACCAAGAGGTTTTTTTTAAATCCATGGGAAAATGAATGTAAAAAATACTTCAGGAGCCAGCTTTTGGGGAAATAGGGGCATGTGCTATTGCAATCTATTGATTAAACAAGTGTTGAACTGTTTCAAATGAGCATAATTCATTAATAGCGAACTTATATAGTTTTATTACAGAAAGAAAATGAAAAATACTCCTATCATGAAGCATATCTGTCTTATTTCAGGAATCTGTCTAAGAAGTATCAGCTCAAGAAGAACTCGAAAGAAGAGGAGGAATACAAGTGAGTGAGGCCAGTTTGGCATTCATAAATCATGTGCATGTGCATCAGTATCATATCTGTAATCATTTACTGATGATGGCTCAAATTTACTCGCATAAAACAATTAATTCCTTATGTACTATCATTTACTAGTTTTAAGTCAGTATTAAAAGTGCTATTTAAAAAAACTATTTTAATAAATTTTAAAATGTAATTTATTTGTATAATGAATTGTCTGCATAATTGTTCTAGTCTTCAGTGTCACATGATCCATCATAAATCATTGTAATATGCTAATGCATTATTGTTGTCATCATCAATGTTGTTGTAATAGATTGAATCCTGGGTAAAGAAACTAATATTTTCTTTCCAAAAAACAAATCTGACTTAAACGTTCATAGCATATATGCACAATTTGGTTTTATTTAGACGTCAAAGTTGTTTGATTTGATCGCAGTAAATTTTAAGTACATATTATGTGACAATTAATTTTTCAGAATATATATTATTTAATTTAATATTTACTAACCACCCTAGAATTATCTGGACACTTCAGCAAGGCCTGTATGAATGCTTGTATATAATGCATTATATAACAAAATATCAATCCTTTAGGAAATAATATTTAAAAAACAGTCTGAAACATTTAAAGTTAAAATATGACTTATCACCATGACATTAAATCACAAATATTAACATGTATTGAGACCACTATGTATTTTGCTTTCATTATATGAGTAGAATTTGCTTTTGTATTTATGAGTCATAATCATGAGTGGACCAGTCCTAAATAAGCAAAGCGATATTATGTGTATCACATTTTATTTTTGCCATTTTGTGATGCATTATTACATTTTTCCGATTTCCAATCAGGTACACAACATGTCGAGCGTTTTTGATGACCTTAAATGAGCTGAACGACTACGCAGGCCAACACGAAGTCATTGCGGAAAACCTGTCCTCCCAGATCATCGCTGAACTGAGCCGCTACATCCAAGAACTAAAAGCTGAACGCAAATCGGTAAGTCTCTTTTCCAAAAAAAATTGCTTTCTTTTTTTTGTTTGTGTTTTTGTTTGGTCTATATTTACTCAGTTAACAGAGGGGGAAATAAGTGTTGAACACGTCATTATTTTTCTCAGAAAACATTTCTAAATGTGCTTTTGGTTTGAAATTCTCCCCAGATGTTGTTAACAACCAAAAATATCCATATATGCAACAAAAACTAAACTAATTGGCTTACAATTTAAGTTTTTTTTTTTTATTGTATGCCCATATTCACAAAACATTAACATCAAAATGTTGTAGCATATTAAAGAGAATGTACAGTCTTGAGAGTGAAACAATTTAAGTTTTGTGAAATAAAATGAAATGGAAAAAAATAGAAGGCGGTTTAGAAAGGCAGTGAAATCCCAGACAGCAGCTGAAATCTCCAAGTAGTTCTTCAGAAGCTGTGTCATTGTAAAATAATATTAGATGCTTCTGTCTAAAATCTACATTATCGAGGGGACCAGGGTGGACAGTTCAGCAAGACAATGATCCAAAACGCAAAAATTAAATACGTTTGAGTAGTTCAGCATTTTCTCCTTGTGTCATTTTATTGTTATTACTAAGCGACAACCTCCCACTTTCCCTTGTGAAGCAAATACGGAAGTAACTGAAACAGCAATTCATCGAAATTCCGCTTGTCCTGGTTCCATAATAGAGCAGATTTATGTTGAGCCCAATGTTAAAATGGGCAACTTTACAGTAGAACAAAAGGTGTTTACAGCCTGGTACAAAGAACGATTTTGGTTCATATAACTAATATTACCCTTCATGACAACTGAAGTGGGGGGGGGTCTTTATAACTCATCCATTTAGTTTATATTAAGTTATATTAAGTCTGCGTAATTAAGGGTAGGGCCATTTAAGTGACAGCTAGGTCTTGCTGGTTGACATCACTTCACCTCAGCTGGTTCCGGCTGATTAGCCGCTGAACTCGGCATATACATCGGTTTTTTATTTTGTTTTATGTGGCTTTATACAGTCAATTGATTTTTGGAATTATTTCCTACAATTATCAGATGATATGGCATGCTGTGTGCACTTAATTGTGCACGTTGTCATACAGTTTTATGCCTGGATTCCATAAGTAGCCTTGCATTTACTAACACAAACTATATTTTACATGTTTGGAAGTAATTTGCATGTTCCTCTGGTAGACAAACATCACAAGAACAATGTTTAGTGGCTCAATGTATTACAACAGTGTTTTTAAAGGGCTAAATACTTTATTGATATAGTACACAACCAAGCACATGTGGTCAGAACACAAACGAGTCGCAGGTAATGAAGTTTTAAGCGTTTCTCTCAAAGAAAAGCCTGTCAAAGCAAAATGCTAGGAGGCGTTTGTAGCTCCGCTCACGCTCCACCTTTTTGCCCTTGTTTGGTATCCCCCGGTCAGTGCGATGACGTGCAAATAAAATGGTGACGGTTGGCCTCGCCTACTTGTAGCTTCTTTTGTGTTCTTCAAAAACCTATGGGTGACGTCACGGATACTATGTCCATATCATTTACAGTCTATGTTTATTACGCATAACTAGGACCAGACGGAATCTGCGGACGTTTTTTGATATATCTGTGGAGAATTTTGGTAAAAATCTGCAGATTTCTGCGAGTATCCTAACTAAAACCTTAATGTGTAAAACAAAAATAATATATTTAAATTTTATTTAATGTTTAAAATGCAAATTCAATTAGATTAACAAAGTAAACAAAGCAAGTCTCTCATAATATATCTACTAAAAGACAGAAAACATTACTTTACAAACTGCATCGTACATGAATCAGATGAACATTTTCATATTAGTCAATAATATTACTGTAATTAATTTAAAAACAATACATATGAATTTTACACACATTTACTTAATTAAATAAACAGAATTAATAATGGGCTGAAAATCTGCAGAAATCTGCGGAATTCTGCGCGGGCAGATTCAGTGCGGGCCTACTCATAACAAATTTGTCAGGTTTTTTTTGTTTTGTTTTACGTTTATGTTTATGTTTGTATTGTTTGAATTTTTACCAAAATCTGGTTCAATTCCATGTCAACAGCTCCTTTATAAATATTATTCCCAGGTAAAAACACGACATGTTCAATACTTATTTTCCCCTCTATATATGACGTTATGTATTTATTTACTGTATTCATTATTTTCTATTGTTCTGCTTTTGTGCTATTGCTCTGTATTTGATATTCATCTGCATTATTTGCAAATAAGAAAACCAATAACAGGTTCAAATCATTAAAAAAAACTACTTTCTAGAGATCAGCTTCCAAAAAAAAAAGATTAAAATCCCTCAATAATATACAAATCGCCCTTTTAAGGCACGCACCAAAGCATCAAAGTAATTCCTCCTCTGCGTTCTAGCACAGCGCTCACCTCGCACAAATCCAGGGTTAATCGTGTAGGAATATGGTATTATTTTTGTTTATGATTTTCCCCAGCTCTCTGGCCCAATGTGGGTCATGTATTCAGGTCAGTGGAGTTTGAGAAGGTCGCCCTCCCCCTCCTCTATTGGTCCCTCTTGTCTAAAGGTTCTTGAGCGGGTTCAGGAGGCCTCTGTCTGAAGCTGGTGGCTGGAAGTAATACGACAGCAGAGCAAAACAGCTTCGCTCGCCTCTACTGTTCCTCCAACCTCCGCTGATGCATTTCGTCAGTCTTTTGTGTTCAAAATGTCACGGAGAGAGAAAGTGGTCTTTATGTATTTTTCATCGTGGTATGCCTGCGAGTGGGCTGACACAAGCAATCGCCTGTGCCGGGCTGTCAGTGAAGTTTTTTTGCTAATGAGGGCCCCCTAAATAAATGATTTGTGTTCCAGCGGAGGAATTCTGAAGTTAATTATCATTTATTATACAGGAGCACGTCTTCTCCGCCGTAATTGAATTCTTTTATGGAATGACGAGGGATTTGGAATCAGCGGCAGCTCTGGAATATAATCTTCCGGCAGCTGCTGTCTGGCTTGATTGTCTCATATTTCATTTAATCAGCTTAGTTTCCAATTAAATGTCTTTTCAGCATAATGTATTTTTTATTTTTTTAAAGGACGTGTCGGCAACTTAATAATGAGTCAGATTGGGATAGTTGTGATGACTGTGCAAGAAGGGACATGGATTTTTTTAAGGGTCCTATGAAGTGCTTTGAAATGTGCACTTTTTATTCGATGTTTGACATAATCTAAACCAAAACATGAAGAGAGAGTGGAACATAGTGTAGCTCCTCCCCTTTTAAAAAAACAGCCAATAGTGTTTTGTTTTATTACAGCTCTGCCAGTGAGAGTGGTTGAGCTCAAGCGTATCAAATGAAAAGCAAATGAGAAGCACCTTTAAGGGGGTGGACCATGTGCAATGCTAGAGAACATTTGATTGGTCAGGATTTGATGAGAAAATGAAGCATTAGCTGACGTGAAAAAACATTTCTGATCCATTTCGGCAGAAGTGACAAACTGCAAGGTTTTTCATGTTCATATCAGTATTATATCTTCAAAATATGAATTTTGTCACTGTTTTGGAGCACACTAACTTATAGGTATACTAAAAAGTAACAATACTGATAATAACGTCTAAAACACTTCAACCTTAAACAGTATAGCTCATTGTGAAAACGTACCCCCGTATACATTTCTGGAGAGCACAAATTATGTAGCCAGAGCTACGTATGGCTGCATTTCGTCTTTAAAACCAACACTACGGGGTGGTATGACGCTGCCGACGGCTTGAGACACAAAGATAAATTGAACAAAAGCAAAAGATAAAATAAACAAGTAAATAACAGGAGTGAAAACATGGTAAGATCTCAAAACATGGTAAAAATCAGACAAGGTCTTTTCTTTTTCTGGATTGCTTTTAAACACTATTTGTTTGGGTTTAGGGAAGGGGGTGGGTGGAGTGATCGGTTGGTCAGTCAGTCAACAGGAGCGAATGGCATTTAAGAAAGAAAATTGAGATCTAAAAAAGCGTACATGGTGGCCTCTAGTGGATTTGTAAAAACTGTAAAAAAATCCTGCAAACTGGATCCGCTGCGTAAAACATATGCCAGAATAATTGGCGGTTTATTCTGCTGTGGCAAACTCTGACAAATAAGGGACTAAGCTGAAGGAAAATGAATGAATGAGGTGACAGTGCTAAACACTGAGCCACCGTGCTGCCCAATAAAGAAACAAATATTTATAAATAATATAGATATGAACTGCAAACATGTATAATATTATGACTAAATACAGAAACACATTAAAAGTCTTATTAAAACATTATAAAAAAGACCCCAATACAGACCCTATTCTTTGTGTTTATAAATTTTGAACTCGATTTCTTGTCTCTTCTTTCCTCAAGCATTTCCATGATGGCCGCCGAGCGCAGCAGCACATTGAGAATTCCTGGAAGCAGCTGGAATCGGTGAGTCAGTTTAACTCAACAGAACATAATGTGGATATTCAAATTTTTCCTGATATTGGCCTCTCTTTCATCACCTGGCAGAGATATGAGCTGGAACTGGGCAGTCTTTTACAATAAATGCTTGTGTGAAAAGAGCTACAGTTGACTGTAAAAGACAATCAACAGTAACCTACCGCTACCGTTTTTAAAGGAGTCATGAACTGCCTATTTTATGTTTATTTTACACTGTCTTATGACAACCACTTTTAATGTTATCAAGATTTTTTACAATAAAAAAACATAATAAACACATAATAAACATAATAGGCTATTTCCTGTCCAGTTTTGATGCCCTTGATTTGAACTTGTTGTATGAATAGGATTGCTGACAGTTTTACATATATAGACATTTATGAAAGTTCAAAAAGATAGCTGTAGTGAACTTCTGCATGTGTGTTTGACAGTCTGTGTTCTTCATAGATGGCTAAAAAACACATGCTTTAAATACTGAGTAGTACTTTGGTCACAAGTATTAGCTTCGACAACAATTAATACAAAAATATTAAAAACATCCATTTCCAGCCAACATTTGAGTGCTGTGGAGAAATGCCTGTGATTGGCCTGATTGATCATCAGCTCAACACTCTTCATTGCTGTTCACTGAGTGCAATTCCAGATATACGAACACTGGAGTTTCAAAGCTGTGTAGATCAGTAGATCTGTCAGCAGATTGCTCATATGTCAGCCTAAAGAAAGACCAACAGATCGACGTGGCTTTAAAACGATCCAGTGTCCTTGTATCCGTGTTTGCAGTTGGTGCAGTGAACTGATGACCGTCATGGCCAATCACAGTCATTTCTGTTAAGCGAGATGTGAACACAATGGCCAGTCAGCGCTGTTTAAGTATGAGCTCAACAGCACTTAAATTTTATCGACAAATGGATGTTTTTAAATCTTCAGGACCAATAGGCACCAAACTCAATACTTTTGACAACACTACTGAGTAGTACATATCAAAGGGTGTACTCACAGTAGGCTATTAGAGCCGTGCCCGGGTGCATTTGACACTCATTTTTAGTTGTGTAAAGAATCACAAATCTCATGGTTCGGATCGCACTATGGTTTTTGAGTCACGGATTGGACCATTTTTTGAATCAGCAAAAAAGGGAGACGACAAATGTCTTTTGCTTTCCATTAATACAAAAATGTTACAGCAAAAAACATTGGTTTAACAAACAGAACTTAGAACCTGTTATTAAAAAAATAAAAAATTAGGAAAGAACCAGCTAAAAACGGAAAATATTCAATATGCAAAATTATCTTTGCTACTGTTGCTACTAATGCTAAATATAAAAATTTAACATCTTCTACAACATATCATATTAATTTTTAATCAATGATTCAATTCACACATAAAACTTCATGTTTATTTAAAGAGCCCATATCATGGGTTTTTGAAAATGCCCTTCCATGTAGTGTGTAACACAGCTCTAAGTGAAGTATCCAGCTAAGGCTTAAATCTGTAAGAGTACAGTTTTTAAAACGGTTGATTCATCGATAAAAGAGTCGACTCATAGTGCTTCAAACGTGCGATTAAAGTTGTTGCCTCATTGACTCTAGCTTGCAAATGTATTTAGATGTGATTTGTTACTTGTAACCGCGTGTACTGTATCAGGTTAACTCGCTATATTCATTATATCACGTGCAAAGTCACGTTAAAAACGCGACGCGTGCTGCTTTGTTTATGGAGCTTCGTGGAGGAGGGTAGTGTGTGCGCGCGCTGTCGTCCAGAGTTAAGTGTGTGTGTTTGTGCGCAAGGACGAGGGCAATATGTGTGTGTGTGTTTGTGTGTGTGTCTGTGAAAAGAGCAGAGTGAGACAAGCTAGGAGATCTCCTCAACAGTTTTTGGAGTTTTTGCTCAATAAAATAGTCAGTCGTCTGTATTTTCAAGTCCATCGTCTGTATTTACATTGACCCACTGGCAGCTAAAATCCACGCCTACACTATCGAGCGTGTATGAACTGACTACTTTTATATTGCTGATTAGCTGTTGGGCATTTCACTCTCTCACTGAAGGCAGTCGACCAATCGCAACAGACTGTCATCGGTCCAATCAGCGCAGATTAGCTTGTAAGGAGGGGTTTGGGAACAAATGAATCACTGGATGATTCATACGGGAGTCGCTGGAATAATTAGGTAAAAATAAATGCAGATTATAAGACCATGAAAGTGTTTTTTGACCTTGCATGCATATTAGACTGTTGTTGGAGACCCTTACAACCAAGATATGACCCTATTTCATGTATAATATGGGCTTCTTAAGGCGTATCATTTTGAAAACCTATTCAGTGACATTATTTTGATGGTTGTTTGTCACCAACTGTTGGTTACACAATGTTATTGCTACAAAATTCACCAGCGTCAAGTTCCATTAAACTGTGATTTTAATCTTTACCATAAAGTGTCAGTGTTTAAATCTGAACTATAAACTGTTCTCTCAGTACCTCTGTGTTATTTAATTGTTTGTAACGAACTGAAAAAGTATAAAATCTGAAGCTCTCTTTATCAAACTCAGATTTGAATGCAGCGCTTTCAAATAATAAACATGCAAATCATTGTCATTTATCATTCATGTTGCGCCGGTTTGAATTGAGATTACGATCTTTTAATGTCTAATTGTGCAGCTTTGCGCTGAATGCATTAATGCAGGCTAAACAAACAGTGACAGAAAACACATTTAATTAATAACCTAAGAAAGCATTCAGGTAGGTCCCACCACAACTTTTTCCATTTTCCATTATCATTATATTTTACAGCTCAGCCAAAATGCTTTCATACATGTGGTTCAAATGGGAGACGATTTCTCTGCAGTTGTTATAAATGTTGTATTAACATACAAGTTTGAAAAAAATTAGATTAATCTGCAGCTCACATGCGTTCCAAATCGTGGGTTGTGATCTGTATGGATCACAGATCAACCGTAAACCGTTACACCCTTACTCATTTCCCAGTTCATTTGACAAGCGTGAGTGGTAGCGCGAATCTGAAGATCTGATGTCACTTTTAAGGGACTGTTTCATGTGGATTTATTAATCATTCTTACTTTTCACTAAGCCTCACAGCAAGAAGGTCGCTGGTTCAAGCCTCAGTCGGGTCAGTTGGCGTTTCTGTGTGGGGTTTGCATGTTCTCCCCATGTTTGCGTGGGTTTCCTCCACAAGCTTAAAAACATGTAGTATCGAATTGGGTAGGCTAAATTGACCATAGTGTGTATGTGTTGCAGCTGGAAGGGCATCCACTGCGTAAACATATGCTGGATAAGTTGCCAGTTCATTCTGCTGTGGCGACCCCAGATTAATAAAGAGATGAAAAGAAAATGAATGAATGAATGAACTTTTCAATGAATGCGAACTGTAATAGTTTATTAAAGATGCAAACCCCTCGCTGCACGTCTGCTGCCATCTTCAACAAACCTCCTAATACGTGCAGCACACTGACTTTTATGAAAAAGTCAGCTCAAAAGATAAAATGCAGTGTGAGTGAGTGCGGGCCAATGGGGGAGAGGGAAAGGGGAAAAAGCGTGCCCCGGCACAGTTTAAGGCAAGTGTGCCTAGTGTGAGTACACCCAAAGAATCTGTAGTAACATAAAGCATTAATTAGTCCATAACAGACGTCAGTTCAAAGGCATATTTAAAATATGCTTAGCCACGCCCTCCAACTATTGCTTTGCTGCTAGTGGAGCACAAAAATAAAACCACGCCCCCTACTTTATATTCTGTTTAAGTTGGAAATACATCATACCAAAATAAAAGTCTTTAGCAACTTCTGGTTTACCAAGACTTTAATACACTGTTAAACAAAAAAAATCCGACTTAAAATTGTAAGGCAACTGGCTGCAGAGCTGTTTTAGTTGACTCAACTTAAATTGAGTTAAGTGCAGTGCTCGGGTTAAAAGTTGAGTTAACTCAAAAAAAGCTGTGGAGCAAAGTTGCCTTACAATTTTAAGTTGAGTCAACTTCTTTTGTTTTTACAGTGCAAATATATCAACGCTAACTGTTTGCAATGAGTAGTATAAAATGAATCTGACATGTTATATGTTTGTTTATTTGCAGAGTAAGAGAAGATTTGAGAGAGACTGTAAGGAAGCGGATCGCGCCCAGCATTACTTTGACAAGATGGACGCAGACATTAACGTGACTAAAGCTGATGTGGAAAAGGTACGTATTCCCTGTTTGCATGCGTGTGAAGAGACTGATCCTTTCACAAATCCTCATTCTCCATGACTGCTTTCATCCTTTTCTGTGAGTCTGTGTGGAAGATCCCTTTTTGAAACGAGGCAGTGGTGACGGATGGTGATATAACCCATGGCAAGCTTGACTTTATTAAAGTTAGAGTGAATATGTCCTCCTCATACCTTTTACCTCACTTGTTCCTACCCTACAACACTAGCTTTCTCTGCACTGGAAAGAAAATACTGTTTGTTTACAGGAGGTCAGACAATAAGCAAGACTTTGATTCTTGCTAATGTTTCACAGGTCTTTATTATTTTGTCACTAGAGTGATTAGAAAAATAGATAATATCAACACAGGCTCATTTTGAAAATATACCCCCTTATACATTTCTGGAGAGTGTGAATTATGTAGCCATAGCTACTTATCGATGCATTTCGATTTTAAAACAAACGCTATGGGACGGTATGTTGCTTACCTCTGCATGGACGGCTTTTCCACTGTTACCAATTTTCCCAGTAGCTCGCCATATGCGTTGGTGGACGTGAGCTGCAGAGAGTAGTTGACCGCCTCAACCGGGTTCGAGTCCGACGAAGAACGGTTCCAGAAAGCGGGTAAAACAAAAAGCAACAAGTTCCAACAAAAGTCCAACAAATAAAATAAACAAGTAAATAACAGGGTGAGAATGTGTTAAGATCTAAAAAATGTGTTTTTCTACATTGCTTTTGAAAACACTGCGATTGGGTTTGGGGAGGGGGGTGATTGGGTCAATTGGTGCTTTTGTAAACACTATCAGTTGGGTTTAGGGAAAGGGGTGGGTGAAGGAATAGGTCAGTCTAATGACAGTGGCCTCTGGTGGATTCAGCAGGCAAAAAAGCATACCTCCTGGGACTGCTCTCTCCAGAAATGTATAAAGGAGCTCATATCAATAATGAGAAAGAGGTGGATAATATCTTTATATCATATTTTTGTTTAATAATACTTTCCAATGCAGTGCCAGGTTTCAGAAACCTTGCAAATATGTAACTTAGTATATTTATTATTAACACACATTTTTGCCATTTGGTGAATTGTGCATATATTTAAATGCATTAAATTATATTTGTTTTTCAATTCAAAGAAACCAAATAAATTCTCGGGCAGGTTTCTAAAACTATATACCTTTCTAAAAAAATACTAAAATAAGCAACAATTTGAGTTATGAGATTAAAAGAATGTACTTTATGTATTTTAGAGTCATTGCAATGTCTGTTTTGCTAATAATCACAGACAAATGTTCTGCAGTGTACAAAACTTGATTTGTTTCTGAAAATCAATTCAATCTACTTATTTCAAACATTCAATTTAAAACAGATTCAGTGACTTCTGTAAAATATCTGTTAAAAAAAGTCATTATTTACAGCAAAAACATATTAAACTGTTTCAAGATCTCAAATACACTCACCGCCCATTTTATTAGGTACATTTTACTAGTATTGGGTTGGACCCCATTTTGCCTTCAGAACTGCCTTAATTACTCGGGGCATAGACTCAACACGGTACTGAAAATATTTCTCAGAGATTTTGGTTCATATTGACATGATCGCATAACGCAGTTGCTGCAGATTTGTCGGCTGCACATCCATGATGCAAATCTCCCATTCCACCACATCCCAAAGGTGCTCTATTGGATTGAGATCTGGTAACTTTGGGGACCATTTGAGTACAGTGAACTCATTGTCATGTTCAAGAAACCAGTCTGAGATGATTCACGCTTTATGACGGTGCGTTATCCTGCTGGAAGTAGCCATCAGAAGATGGGTATACTGTGATAATAAAGGGATGGACATGGTCAGCAACAATACTCCGGTTGGCTGTGGCGATGACACAATGCTCAGTTAGTACTAATGGGCCCAAAGTGTGACAAGAAAATATCCCCCACACCATTACACAACCATCAGCAGCCTGAACTAAAGATACAAAGCAGGATTGATCCATACTTTCATGTTGTTGACGCCAAATTCAGAGAGCTTGAGAGTGGGCTCATTTTACTCGGCCTATCAAGTCGGTATTAAGTAGTGACTTCACAAGTTTGTAGACACACCCTAGCAACCACTTTAAGCCCCCTAATAATCATATAACAACACAAACAAGCCATATTTCAGCACAGGATTCATAGAAACACCGGGTTTGGCCTCTTTTGATGCAGGCTGATTAAATCGCTTTTGTTTTCACTTATTAAAACGTCGTTGCCACAGCCTAGCAACCACTTAGAATACCCTATCAACCACATAAGCACATGAATTTAACCGTTTCTCCGCATTTACTGCTATTTTGCCCAGTTTAGTACCATTTTGTACCCCATCGATTTGCCATGCAAACCCCACTCACATTTTCTTTAGGAAATGTACAATTCTAGTTTGAGTTACTTTTGCCTTTCTATAAGCTCAAACCAGTCTGGCCATTCTCCTCTGACCTCTGGCATCAACAAGGCATTTGTGCCCACATTCTCTGTAAACCCTAGAGATGGTTGTGCTTGAAAATCCCAGTAGATCAGCAGTTTCTGAAATACTCAGACCAGCCCGCCTGGCACCAACAATCATGCCATGTTAAAAGTCACTTAAATCATCTTTCTTCTCCTTTCTAATGCTCGGTTTGAACTGCAGCAGATCGTCTTGACCATGTCTAAATGCCTAAATGCATTGAGTTGCTGCCATGTGATTGGCTGATTAGAAATTTGCATTAACGAGCAGTTAGACAGGTGTACCTAATAAAGTGGCCGGTGAGTGTATATAAATTTTTTTCATTTTTATTTATAAAACAATTAATTACACAATAAATAAAAATAGGTAAATTTTTCACTCTTACAAAATGAATAATAATAGATTATTGCAAGTGATAAAATTCAAAGCTTTTTCTTATTAAAAAATCACTTGAAAATGCAATATGAATCAGCCACACTAGGAAAATGTATATTATTTAAAAACTTTATAAGCTAAGCCCATACATTTTTTTTTTTTTAATAAGAAACAAAGACAGTTTTAATGGCAGCAACCTGTCATGACTGTAAGGCCAAAGAATCAGCTTTGGTTTTGCCCATGTGTAGATGTTTTCTTAAGCAACTTCTGTTATTAGTGCGTCTGTGACACTAATCGACTCTGTCTTTGTTTTTTAACATGTCTTAAAGCGGTGTTCTCTCAAGGTAGGTTTGAACCAAGAGTCGTCTTTGTCGGTGGGGAGTTTGTTAAGTTGTTCGGTGTATTACCCATATCAGCAAAGAGTGTTTGTCGTAATTTTCGTTGGTTTTTTTTGTTGGTTTTGTTTTGTTTCTTGTTTTTTAGCTTCTGTTACGTTCACGTCTATGCTTGCAGCGAACCTTTTCCTGTATTCACCTTGTACAAATGTACAGAATAAGACTTGTCATGGAAGACTGATGTTAAAATGCGAAAATGGGCTACGTTGTAAGGGTTACAGCGGAGACTGAATTCACAAAATCAATACCTATTACTGCACAATTTACTGTCGACCACAAAAAAGTCCCGAGTCTGAGAGTCTGTGCACACTGTCTGGTTCATGTACATGCTGTTGTTTATGTACAGCGGCCCCAAAAAGCATTTAGATGCTTATTAATAAATACATGGATTTCATTGCATTGTATGCAGTATTAAATCAAGTGGCTCAAGCTGGTAAAATAATTCAATTTGTTTTATTTAAATGATGCAACTGCATTTCAAAACCTGATGACATCTATAAGACAATTGTAATATAATAAGCTAAAATGCTTGAGTAAAATATGTAATTTTTTTGCATATGGGTTGTTGATGTGATGTTGCATTATCACTCAAATGAATATAATCAGTATTAGTGTAGTATTTAAAATGCAGTAAATGGTTAAACATTTCTTTGTCTTGAATATCCTATGGAATGACTGTCTCAAGCAGGGGTGCCCAAACGTATCTTTATAAGGGCAATAAAACAAACTTGATTAAGAGCTCTGGGCCGAAGGTTAACATGCCAAACTGTATTAAATTAAAGTTGACATGGGTAATTTTCAAATTTATTTCCTAATATTTAATCCAAGTGTGCTGTTTGGGATGTCTTCATCCACGCTGGAGTGATTTTGAGTCTTAATTTGACCACAACTTTCTCTGTGTTCCAGCAAATGGAATGATTTGGGGTGCCAAATCTTATTTAGACACATATTAAGGCTGCACGAATAATCGAAAAAAGATTGTGATCTCGATTTAACCCTACACACAATCTTAATCCAGTTCCACTACGATTGACCAGTTCATTTTCAAAATCATGAGAGAAGCGTAAAGGCGGACGCAAAAGTCTTCACATTGTTTTATATACAGTAAGATGCTCAGCAACATGGACACATCCAAATGGCGTTAAAAGCATCACACAATGTACTTATAAGGTATAATTCATCCAAAAATGTCATTTGCGTATCGATGTATTCAAAGCGTCGAAATCACACGTAAGCTGATTGATGCATTGTTTGTTTGGCGCGTACCTGCCAATGATGTCTACTTAAGTGAACAGAACCTGCATAGGCTGTGAATAACAGCTAATAACGTAAATAACATTTAGTTTGTTGAACATGTGTGATAATTTGGGAGCCATGTGGGAGGGATGATTTTCTTGTTTGTTTTGTTTCTCAAATTGACAACAGCCATTACATGAGCCGCACTGGGCAGTGAAAGTGAAACTGGCACGCACATCATTTAAATGATCATATCGCATTTTACAGTTAGAATTACGTCAAGCATTTCATATGTTTTTCCTTTCATAGCAAACACAAAGTGTTGTACATGGAAATAAATGTTTACTGTGTCAGTATAACTGCTCTAGCCTATATAATGTTGAATATAATGTAAGAGGGAATCTACTAATGACAAATGTTTCATTTAATCAGTGAAACAATTATCAATGTAGTCAATGACAAATGACAAGCATAAGTCTCAAACATAACAATTACAACTTCTGAATTATTAATAGTTGTATTCTGATATCATCACATCACTGTGAATTAAAAGCCAGGACATGTTTAAAGTCTATTGAAGTCCACCATTCCAAGTCTATACCAACTTTATACATTTTAACCAAACAGTAGACCTACACATAGGCCTAATATTATTGATGTTTTACCATATATTTGAGGTTTAACAATAATAATAATAATAATAGCCCACTCATAGTAACCTTTATTTTACATCTTCAGAAAATCCTTATCTTGATTTTACGCAAAAAAAAAAAAAAAATCATGATTCTTATTTTAGCCAGATTTGTGCAGCCGTAACACATATTTTTGGAAAATGTTTTAAAACGTAAAAAATAAAAATCAACAATAGACTTTGGGCAAATTTGCGACCCTTTCATTATGTGTGTGGCTGTTTTTGCCCCATAAAATTTTATTATAACAATATTTTTAATTGCAAATCATGACACCATATAATCATTCATTTTTAACTGTTGCTGGTTTTCCCACAATTAAATTACAAATTTTTCAACAGGGAAGACCAGCACCACTTGATTTGGTCGTTGATGCCTTTTCTTTTAAAACATGTAATTGGAACATTTAATTTAGTTTTTCTTGTGGCTGAGCAAAAAATAAAGAATGAAAAGGTAAGGTTAAATCTGAAATGACAATCTCTCTCTAAGGCATTCGCCTCAACCACCTCCCCATCATTCTCCTTATCTTCTCTGATGAGATGGTAGGCCAAATCAAAGGTTATTATGGGCCAATTTTTGGGGGTTTGGGCATCTCTAGCCTCAAGTGTGGTTCAATAAATTACACCTCATAAAATTATGAATAAATGTGAGAATTTTAGTAAATGGCAATCATTTTTTTCATCTATATCTTTCTAAAAACATGCTATGTCACACTATAATACATTTTTGTGGTACAGTTTAAAGTAAAACAAAAACACTGAAAAAATGATAAAGTTAGTATCCCTTATATTTCCTCAAACATCAGACTTCAAACTACATAAAAATAACCTTTTTTTATATTTTACCAATAAAAGCTCTTTTTACTGCCTGTTTGTCAACTACCCATATGCAAAGTTGGATTAATATTTAGTGTTTTATGCAATGATGTTCACAAATTTATGTGTGACTTAAGTCTGCAAATGCTTTTTTGGTCTTCTGTAGGTGTTTAGTTAGATTGCATGATGAACGGATGTCTGGTGCGATTCATTTGGACCCATTTTAATGTTTTGTTTGAAAACAGTTTCAACATTCATTGCCATTTGTGTGTGTGTGTGTGTGTGTGCGCGTGTATCTACATACATTGTCTGTACGCCATCACATTCACTGTCTTTTTCACTGTGCATAATATCATCCAACTCACTATTTCTGGAGTATATTTGTTTTTGTGATCCTTTATTACCCAAAGTGTGAAGTATTCAACCTGTGAAATTTTCCACAGTGCATGGAAATCAACTTGACCTTCCATTTCTAATTTTGAAAGAACAGGAAGTGATGTTAATTGCATTTAGAATATAGTTGATGCATAAATTGATAAAAAAGGCATTAAGTATTTATTTTTGAAGCAATACTGAATGTTTTATCTTTTAAATAATTAAAAATTGAAATGAGTTCAAATGTATTTATTTATTTTAAAATCTTAACACATCACTATACTGTTTAAGACTACATTTTCAGAATTTCTGAATTGTAAAGATTTTGTAAATATTTCCTAAGTGCTGTTTAATCTAGAGAAGGCACATTTCTTTTATGTAATATTTCTAATAACTTTTTTGTTTTGCCATGATTACAGTACGTAATATTTTATTAGTGACTTCGAAAGATAGTAGCATTCAGATTAAAGTGCATTCTATAGGCTCAATTAGGTTAACTACACAAGTCATTGGACAGCAGTGTTTTGTTCTATAATCAATAAAAATCTTAAGGGGGATAATAATATTGACATAAAATATTAGAAAACTGCTCTTATTCCAGCCAAACTAAAGAAAACATTTCCTTCAGAAGGAAAATATAATAGGTATGACTAGGAAATGCTCTGTTTAACATCAGTTTAGAAATACACTCACCGGCCACTTTATTAGGCACACCTTACTAGAAACGGGTTGGAGCCCTTTTGCCTTCAAAACTGCCTTAATCCTTCATGACATAGATTCAACAAGTTACTGGAGATATTCCTCAGAGATTTTGGTCCATATTGATATGATAACATCACTCAGTTTCTGCGGATTTGTCGGCTGCACATGCATGATGCCAGTCTCCCATTCCACTCAGGTAGGCAGAGGCGTTGACACGATGCTTAATAGGTTAATGGGCCCAAAGTGTGCCAAGAAAATGTCCCCCACACCATTACACCACCACCAGCCTGAACTGTTGATACAAGGCAGGATGGATCCATGCTTTCATGTTGTTGACGCCAAATTCTGATCCTACCATCCGAATGTTACAGCAGAAATTGAGACTCATCAGACCAGGCAACATTTCTCCAATCTTCTATCGTCCAATTTTGGTGAGCCTGTGTGAATTGTAGCCTCAGTTTCCTGTTCTTAGCTGACAGAAGTGGCACCCTGTGTGGTCTTCTGCTGCTGTAGCCCATCCATCTCAAGGTTGGTCGTGTTGTGCGTTCAGAGATGCTCTTCTGCATACCAGTATGCATATCAGTTGTAACAAGTGGTTATTTGAGTTGCTTTTCCTATCAGCTTGAACCAGTCTGGCCATTCTCCTCTGACCTCTGGCATCAACAAGGCATTTGCGCCCACAGAACTGCCGCTCACTGGATATTTTTTCTTTTTCGGACCATTCTCTGTAAATCCTAGAGATGGTTATGCGTGAAAATCCCAGTAGATGAGCAGTTTCTGAAATAGTTAGACCAGCCGTCTGGGATCACCAACCATGCCACGTTCAAAGTCACTTAAATCACCTTTCTTCTCCATTCTGCTGCTCGGTTTGAACTGCAAGCAGATTGTCTTGACCATGTCTACATGCCTAAATGCATTGAGTTTCTGCCATGTGATTGGCTGATTAGAAATTTGCAGGTGTACCTATTAAAGTGGCCGGTGGGTGTATTTAATAATTGCCCTCAACTGTTTATGAAAATACCTAATTGCTTTACAGATAATCTTAGAAAATATAAAAGTACTAAAATAGTCATGTGCCATTTGAGTCAGATAAAGAACATTTATATTTAATTTCCTCAGTAAACATTTTATAATGGTAAATAATTATATTGAGATATGAGTGTATGATGTGTTAATAGTGTACTGAAAGTCATTCACATATCTGTAAAGATGCATTAAAGAAACCACAAATCTGCTGAATGAATGACTGAAAACAGCTCTTTAGCCATGTTATATAATTACGGAGTACAACATTTGATTATATGTATTCGATTTGTGATGTTTGCGTTGTTTGTCCTCTCTCTCTCTCTCTTTTGCTCTCTAAGTGTGTATATTACTGACTGCATCGATCTAAACTTGACACCCGACTACATGTTTCTATCTTTCTGTAATCTGCTAATTGACTCTCAGTGTTTGCCTTCTTGTGTCGTGTCATAAAGGTGATGGTTTTATTTGTCAGTCCCTGCCCTTTATGTTCTGATGTCTTCCTCACAGATGGGATGTTAATGTCTTTCTGGCTCTGTGTCTTTTGTGATGTGTCTATGTAGGCGAAACAGCAAGCTCAGATGAGGCATCAGATAGCAGAGGACAGTAAAAACGAGTACCTGACCTACCTGCAGAAATTTAACAAGGACCAACATGAACACTACTACACACTCATACCACACATCTTTCAGGTAGGAGACTCTCTTTACATTTACACTTTTACATTAAGTTAGTTAGCAGATGCTTTTGTTTAAAGCAACTTACAATTGAGCAGGCATTCAGAGAGAGGCAATACACACAAACGGGGCTAATTATACCAAAGAACTGTTCGTGCATGGAGAAATTAGTACTAGAATAAGGAGGGGGGAGTGTTTTTTTTTTTTTTGTAAGAGAAGAAGGTTTTTACAGGTGGTTTGTCAAGCCCACTCACCTGTGTGAAGCACACTTCATGAATGCTCAATTTTTATTTTAGAGATATGGAGTAATTGTAAAAATTAAGTGTCTGGAGCAAAAAAAAAGAAAGTGTCTGGAGCAAATGTGCAAAACTAGTGCAAGTGTCAGAGAGATGAATAAGTGTGTTTTCTACAGGTGGTTTGTCAAGCCCACTCACCTGTGTGAGGCACAGTCAGGATGTTTTAAGGTTTTCATATCTTGATCATATTACAATAGTATAATGATTAATAATTTTTTATTTTGAAATATTATAAATCTTAAAGTGCTTCTTTATTGCTATTTTTCAAGAGTTAACACTTAGCTGATGATTGATTATAAAGCTTGTTTGGCATGCTGTCCCGGGAGAAAGCCCTGAGCTCATAAGATCCTCGAGCTCGGGGCTCCCTCTCGTTTGCAAGGCGATAGGGGAGTTTGAGCTCAGGTAGATCTCAAGAACTTCCCTGCTGTAGTAGCTAATGAACAGATAGTAACTGCTCTTAAGAAATAACCATTTACTAGGAGCATGTCTATGATGCCGATTTGGATAAGTCAATTAACTTAGGTTGCATGTTTTTTGATGGTGGGAGGAAACCGGAGAACCGGGGGGAAACCCACGTGAGCACGGGAAGAACGTGTAAACTCCGCACAGAAACGTCGGCTGGCTTGGTAAGGACTAGAACCAGTGACGTTCTTGCTGTGAGGTGGCAGTGCTAACCACTGGGCCACCGTGCCACCCATCTAGCAAAAGGAGGAGAAGTAGGGGTGGAAGGGGGGATTCTTTAAAACGAAGATGGCTGTCATATGGAACTTGGGGTACTTATTGTGGCTTAGGAATCATGTGATTGGTGAATCATAAATGGAATAATGCGGGGCCGGCTGCAAGCAATCATAAGCATGTGATCTTCTTGAAATTAGTTTATAAACAAACTTCACGAAGGGACAGTTCACCCAAATATAAAAATTTGCTTTTAATTTCAGGGTGCCCATAGGTGTAACGATGCAGTCATGGCAACAGAGATGGAGTTCCACATGCAGCTTTATTTAGTGAATGGTCAGGCAGACAGGGGTCAAAACAGAAATAGCAATGGCAATCAAAAAAGAGTAGTCCAAGAAACAGGTAAAGGTCAGGGCAGGCAGAAAACCATCAAAATTTGAAACAGTCCAAGAATCAACAACCAGACATTGCAACACATGAAAGCAATGAACATGGAACAATACTGAGGAGGGAATGAATATCAATGCAGTGCTTAAATAGTCCAAGCAATCAGTAAAGATGATCTGCAGCTGTGTGTGGGAAATCAATAGGTGATTTAGAACTGGTGTGTGAGTGCCGGGCATGATAGGATTTGTAGTTCGGTAAAGTGGTTGTAGTCCTCCAGCAATCTGCAATTGCTAAATCGCTGGCGATCATAACAATGGGTCATGGGATTTCTAGAATATCATGGAATTTTAAACGGTGTATTCCAGACCCTGAAAGTCAGGTGATTTGTATACTTTTTTGTCCAAGTGTATCAGGGAATATCAGGCGTTTTTGTTCATCACTTTTTAAATTTAAAGTTTCAATTTATCAAAATGTAATTTTTCTATACTGTATTATTTAAGACCACAATGTTTCAAACCTATTGTAATGGTTAGGCTGTTTTTTAGCTCCATTTTATTTCACACCCAACAGATCAACTGGCAATCATTTGCAGTCACCAAACTGTACCTGTTTGGTGTAACTAAGGCTATATACTACATTATACGTATACTATATACACTTTAAGAGCTTTGACTTTAAAATTACAATTTTAAAACTGGAGGGGAAGTGCGGCACAGTTATTTTTTTTGCTAGTTTTACCCCAGTGCATGGATGTTTTGCGCCACGTTTAAAACCAAATGAATTCGTGCGCAGTTATGCACCCATGGGTGTGCTGGTCTGAAATGTGTGTTAAGGCATATTGTAGGTGTGTTGATATTTTGAGGCAACTGAAATTCACTGCGCCATTGAGCACCTAAAAGCTGGTTAAAGTTGGTGGTGTGTGGGTTTTATTTGTTACTTAGTTTTATGTGCCTTCCAAATGTACATCCTTATTGCTTAATAGACACACAGGGATGTGCGTCAGTACACAAATATCCTAAAATGTAAAAAATTTTAAAAATTAAAAATTCTCTACATAAATATAAAAAAACGCTACCTCCACCTATGCCTTCTTAACTTCAGGAAGCTTTTGTGGAATCCAGCTCAGTTATAGCCAGTTACATAATGACAATTTACGTTTTTTTATGTAGTTACTATATGCATATTTATATTAGCTTTTGTCATTTTTTTTGTTTAGATTTTTCCACCTATCCTTAGAGATGTATGCATCACCAAATGGGGAATAGAAATAGGACATGTTTTTGGATATAATATTGTTGTTATTGTTAATTTATTCTCATGCTGGAAATTAGAACTGAATTTAGAAATAGTTGTGATGAAGCAAATCTTTGTGCTTAACAAATAAAATTACCAAATTAAATATGTAATCGATGTCTTGAGTGGAGTGCGTCCACCACCGTTTCCCGAATCCATAGTCAAAATGATGAAGTCAAATGGAAGAGGCTCGTTCTGTAGAGTTTCTTGCTAGTGAAGCGTTTCAAGTGTTTCCTCTTACAAAGTCCATCATGTAAATAGCAAATGCACCTTGGCACAACGCAACTGACTCTTAAAGGGAATAAGAGATGAGTCTCTGATTGGTTTAATGCACATTAAGCCCAAAACACACCCACAACTCATTAGGAGAATAAGCACAATTTTTTCTGTCTTTAAAATCATAATGTGGGCACTTTGATATCTTATGGATCTTGAACTTCGCAATGAGATATGTGAGGTTTAATGTATGTATTTTGTGTTTTCAGAGGATACAGGAGATGGAGGAGCGGCGGGTGGGCCGGGTGAGAGAGAGCATGCGAGTTTACACCGAGGTGGAGCGGAAAGTTCTACCAATCGTCAGCAAGTGTCTGGACGGTATGACCAAGGCAGCTGAATCAGTCGAACCTAAAATGGTACGTTAAGTGCTGTGACTTCTATGCTGAAAATGCTGGAATAATCTAATTAATAGAAATATTTTATTTAAGCCATAAAATACCTATTTAGCAGTGCAGAGTTTTGTCCAGACCTGAGTTCATTTAAGATTGTTCATTTACTCTGTGTCATCTGATATGTGACTCTTTTAATGAGCCATAGTAGATAACTGCTTAAGTCTGAAGTGTATTACCTATATAATATGTTTTATCCAAAAAAACAGCAGTTTTGGAATTAGTAAATAGAAATTTTTCATCTTAAAATAGTAAAAAATGTTATAATTTTTTAATTCATTCATCCAATATCCGAGTCTGGCAGGAGCACGTTTAGCATAGCTTAGCATAATTCAATGAATCGGATTAGATCAATTACATTTTGCTCATAACATTTTTAAAAAGAGTTCATTTGAAACATAAATTTAAAGCTTTACAATTCTTTAGTTACATCGTGTGCTAAGATGAAAATGAAAAGTTGCTTCTGGGTCGATATTACTAGGAAGTATATTCTATTACAATGGCGTGATAAAAGAAACTCTGCCTCCGTGCTATGACTTTCGCAGTTTTGCAGCACTTTTCATTTTTTCCTCGGTCTTAGTACATGCTGTAACTACATAAGAGTCCAGCTTTAAATAGGAACGATTTTTTTGGAGGGAGAGGCTAATGATCTAATCCAGGGGTGTCAAACTCAATTCCTGGAGGGCCGAAGCCCTGCACAGTTTAGTTCCAACCCTGCTCCAACACACTTACCTGTAGGTTTCAAACAAGCCTGAAGGAATTAGTTTGATCAAGTATGTTTAATTAGGGGTGGAACTAAACTGTGCAGAGCTGCGGCCTTTTTGGAACTGAGTTTGACAACTGTGGTCTAATCTGATTTAACAATCTATGCTAAGCTAAAAGTGCTAAGCTAAAAGATTTATGCTAAGATAAAGGTGCGAAACCATAGCTGCCATGCTTAAGAGTCACACAATTCACAATATTCTCACGCTCTCACACCACACATCCATTTTCTCATGCAGAAAAATCATCTATGTGAAATATTTTCTTAGCTTTGTTAAAGACGGTTTTAAATACTTTTTTTTCGTTATATAAAGATGTTATTTTCTGTGTGCAACTGAATCAAGACTGGTGAAAGCCATGTAATCAAAAACAAACTGATGCATGCGCGTAGATGGCATGCCTGCTCACCTCTCACGCCACTCCTGCTTGCGCTGACGCACTGCTCGCGTTCCCGATCTGGGTATGTTCCCAGTTGTAAACATTCATGTCAAATATATATACACTGCTCACACGCCACTTATGCGTTGTGTTGTGCTGAGAAACGCACCCCTGCCGTAAAAATGCACCCCTTTCATGGACTTTCATTAGAACTTTCAGTCTTCTGTAAGGCAATGGTTCTCTGTGTTATTAAAAAGATTGTATCTATTTCAGTTAATAGATGCATATTTCAGAGAGGGTGCATTTTATGCAGGGGTAACAGCTTTTTATGTAGGCTATACTGTAGGTGTCAGCCTGCTGTGAGTTTTGCAAGTATAAAGTTTAAACAACATGATGATCTTATTTTGACTAATGGCTCCTTATAGAATTATTTTTTTTTGCATGAAGCAGAAAAGAGGGATGAGGTCAGGGAGTTTAGACTTCATTCATTCATTCATTTTCTTTTCTGCTTAGTCCCTTAATAATCTGGGGTCGCCACAGTGGAATGAATGGCCAACTTACCCAGCATACGTTTTATGAAGCAGATGCCCTTCCAGCTGTAGCCCATCACTGGGAAACATCCATACACACTCATTCACACACATACACTAGAGACAATTTGGAGTTTAGACTTAATAAACCTAATTCTTGGCCATGAGTCAGGTCTAAGACAACACACAACAGATTATTCTATAAAACATATTTTGTTGTGTTCTATACAATTGTATATAGAATTTAATTCTAATGAAATTAATATATTTATGCAAAAAATTCTTAAAGGATCTTAGCATATCACTTCAGTCTTTACATTGTTTTCCAGTTACATTTAGAATATTTTTATTTATTTATTTAGAATAGAATAATAATTGGATAATAATAATAATAATAATAATACTACCTTTATTTATAATAAATATTTTATAAAAAGTATTTATTAAAATAATATAGAATTTTTATAGATTTATAAATAAATGGGGGCGTGGTTTTGTGTGGGCGGGGCTTGTGGACATAGGGGCGGAGCATAAATTATCACCCCAAGCTGAAGCCAAAAGTTGTCAGCCCCGTACGAAACTAAAAGATTTATGCAAAGCTAAAAGTGCTAAACTAAAAGATCTATGCTAAGCTAAAGGTGCTAAGCTAAAAGGTCTATGATCAGCTAAAAGCGTTAAATTAAATGAGCTATGTTAAATTAAAAGTGCTAAACTAAAATATCTATGCTAATTTAAAAGTCCTAAGCTAAAATATTAAGACAAAAGTCCAAACTAAGTACTCACACTATGTACAGTTGTTTTGAACTGGGCCTAAGCATGCTTGTCCCCCCTCCCCTGAAGGCCTGCACTCACAATACATTCGGTCCTGGGCACACTTACGTCATCAGTGGATATTTCTTTAGTTATATCGCTTTAGTGGTTTGATATGCATTGACACGCAATCAAATATTTCGCCGAACAGATCAGCCACTTTTGACGCTCATAAACAATCATAAAGTCCTCGTGCTGCAGGAATTAGGAGGTCTGCTGAAGATGCGCAGCTGTCATGCAGTGAGGTGTCTGCATCTTTAACAAACTAAGACCGTTTGCGTTCATTGAACAATAAGAATAATTAATAAATCCATATGAAACAATCCCTTAAATGTCACATCTAGCTCTCAGTTTTGCACTCACACCAGCGTACCACACCAAAGCCCAAGTGAACCATGCTGAGCCCGATTCAGAGCACTCACACTTCTTAAATGATCTGGGAAACGGGCCTGGGCACGGTTCGGATAGCAAAGTGTGAGTAGCCCCTAAATAATCTATACTAATCTAAAAGTGCTAAGCTAAAAGATCTATGTTAAGCTAAAAGTGCTAAACTATAACATCTATCATTTTTTTTTTTCGGCTTGGTCCTTTTATTAATATGGGGTCACCACAGGGGAATGAACCGCCAACTTATCCAGCACATTTTACGCAGCTGATGCCCTTCCAGCGGCAACCCATCTCTGGGTCACACGCATACACCACAGACAATTTAGCTTACCCAATTCACCTGTACAGCATGTCTTTGGACTGTAGGGGAAACTGGAGAACTCGGAGGAAACCCACACAGAAACACCAACTGACCCAGCCGAGGCTCGAACCAGCGACCTTCTTGCTTTGAGGTGACAACACTACCTACTGCGCCTCTGCCTCGCCTAAAACATCCATGTTAAGCTAAAATATAAAATATATATCTATGCTAAGCTAAAAGTGCTGACCTAACAGATGTATGCTAAGCTAAAACTGTTAAGCCCCACCTTCTAGTACAGGAGCCAATCAGCAATCGCTATATGGTGAATAAAGCCCACCTTCTAAAACAGGAGCCAATCAAAATCTAGAATGTCAATTCTCCAGGGGAGAGGATTGGACCAGACATGAGTTTCTGCAGATTTTGTGTGATACGAACATGTAGAAACTAAACTAAAGAGTTAATTTTATTGGTTATTCGTTATATGGAATGTAACTGTAAGCTTGGCAAGTAGTTTTGAAGAATTTGATGTTTTCCCATTCGTGTGTTAAAGATTGCCGCAGAGTGAAATTACTTGCCTAAAAGGGACTTTGGTCAAGCTGGTTTTAGCTGATTATCTCCCAGCTGATCGACCAGCTAAAACCAGCCAACAAGCCTAGGCTAGTTTAAGCTGGATTTTTTCAGCAGGGGTGAGTTAACAGATGTATGCTAAGCTAAAAGTGCTTCTGCCAGACTCGAGATTGGTTGAATGGATTCAGAAATGGTAAAACTCAACAGTTTAAGTTTAGTACTGATTATTCTCCGCCTCATGTACTGTCACCATTGAAATAATATACATATTTTTTAAACTAAATCTAACAATAATATTATACTTATTCATTATTAAATGTGTAATAGTACTAATATTTTTTGTTAGTTTTTTAACATCAAAAATAAAATACAAATAAATAAATCCAGTCAAAGAAGAAAATAGCAAGTCATATTTGCGATTCAGTACAACGACTTCCTGCTGCAGCACGACTGCGATTTCTAGAAGCAGCACATACAGTATGAATATTTGTCCAGCCGCAGGCTAAATTAGCACGTCCAGATTAAGCCAGCGGATGAATAATACAGCAGTAAAAAATGCTGACTGGATTTCTTTGATCACCACTGGCCCACTTACAAACCACTGAACGGCAATCACCATGAAGCATCGTTATCCAGGTTTATCATCAATAATTTACAGCTGCGGGGGGAAACATGTGCCTCGGTCGCCTGTCGTCATGTGTCCCTTCTGCTAAATCCTGCTCCAGCGCTCTCATGTTTGTCCAAATATGGCAGATGGGAAGTGTAATTTCCAGCGCAATGCTAATTGACTGATACGAACTGGGTTTTGCAGCAGATTTGAAGTGGCTTAGCAACAAAGACTTAAGCCTCTCTGTGGCTTTTGGACTATGTGTTTGTTTTCATGTGTGTGTGTATGTGCATGTGTGTTTTTACTCATACGAAGCAGCCCTGCATGAAAAGAAGCTGCCATTGGAAGTCATTTGTTCGTGTTCATGTACATGTGGTTTTGATATGCTAAAAATAGTGTGTTGTTCTGACCTGAAGTGCAGTCAAGGGATTAGATTGAGGGGATTTGGAGTCTTATTTCTATGGTGGATGTGCATCTCGTTGTCTGTAGTACATAATTGCTGTGATTATAGTGTCAGGGTGAAGGTTTGCTTTTTGGTTAACCTGTAGCTTACAGTGGTGTGGGCTGTGTTTCAAAAGTCAAGCTTTCCTGTATATACATATTAACACATACTGTATTTTTACAAGGAACTTAAGTATTTATGATTTAATAATTATAGTAACATTACAAACATCTCTAAATTATTTATTCATTCATTTTCTTTTCGGCTTAGTCACTTTATTAATCTGGGGTCACCACAGCGGAATGAACCGCCAAATTATCCAGCAGTTTTTTTATTAATTATATGTTTTATAAAATTTAATATTTAGAAAAGGAATAACAACAGAAAATACAATATTTATATTTGAAAAATAAATATGTATATCTTTTGGAAATGTTTATAATATTTATAAATACATATTTGTACAAATAATTAAATATTTATAAAAATAAATACATATTTATGCAAATTAAATATTTATAA
Organism: Danio rerio; assembly: GCF_052040795.2. NCBI lineage: Eukaryota > Metazoa > Chordata > Actinopteri > Cypriniformes > Danionidae > Danio > Danio rerio. The sequence goes on along the minus strand of NC_141028.1, from coordinate 13,525,304 downwards.
AAATAAACAATAATGAATAAATAAATTTATATTAAATAATAATGATAATATATTCTATCAATTATATATATATATATATATATATATATATATATATATATAAATTTTATATAGAATTTTATATATAAATATAATATTTAAATATTAAATATATATTTAATTTAGATTTTATTAAATATAACTTAATTATTCATGATTTAATAATAATAATTATTATTATTATTTGTAGTAGTGGTAATATCAACATTATCATCACTGCTACCTACATTTTATTTTCAAAATATAATATAATGTTTCATGATTTAATAAACATATAACCAAGATGGTTACTGATCGAATGTATATGCAATAATATATTATTATAATAGTTTACAAATTATAATATGTATAATAGTGAATGTTAGTTCAATAATGACTAGAATACTATGACAAAAATTTTATATTAAATACATATTAATAAATATAACAATTAATATGTTTTTTAAATGTAAACTAAGATAGTTGACCTGCGTTCGCGTGGGTTTCCTCCGGATGCTCCGATTTCCCCCACAGTCCAAAGACATGCGGTACAGGTGAATTGTGTTGGCTAAATTGTCCATAGTGTATGAGTGTGTGTGTGTGAATGTGTGTGTGGATGTTTCCCAGAGATGGGTTGTGGCTGGAAGGGCATCCGCTGCGTAAAAACTTGCTGGATAAGTTGGCGGTTCATTCCACTGTGGCAACTCCGGATTAATAAAGGGACTAAGCCGACAAGAAAATGAATGAATGAATGAAGAAAATTGACATACTGTCAAATTATAGATGTATTAAAATGATATGGTGAAAATGTGATATTTTGGTTGTAGGTTTTGTTTAATATGATACCATTAGCGTCATTACTTGTAATATTACTCTTCAGTATACACTAGTATTATAGTTATTGGTGCTGTAATGCATCGTAGTTAGTTATTTATATAACTGTTAACACAACCACAACAGGACAGTTTATTGCCTTGGCCTAATTGCAAAGTTATATCTCAAAATTATTAGAAAAATAGTCAAATGTAAGATATAAAGTCAAACATAGCAGATATAATAGGCAAATGTAAGATATAAAGTTATATAAAGAGCCTGTAAACATTCCGATGTCAGCTAATAATGCTTTACTCAGAATTGTGCTGATCTTGTGTCTTCAGTTTATGGTTTTGAATTCTATCAAATTGGGAGTTAAAAAGTTGCAGTTACTTCACAGTTTTAGTTCTGCGTGTAGTTTTTCAGAAAAAATGCAATAAAATAATGCTTCCAATACCAAGCATGTGCAATAATCAAATTGGAATGTTTATCTTGTAAAAGGTGTATGTTACCGTGAACAGAATGCAGTATTAATAACAGAATGAGGTTTTATCTTAACCTCCCTGGTTTTGTCAATGCACAAAGCCTTACTGACATTTTTTGTAATTCGATTTTCAATCTCAGGACAGTAAGCAAGTCGTAGAATCATACAAGTCTGGCTTCGAGCCGCCGGGTGACGTGGATTTTGAGGACTACAGCGTGTCGATGAAGAGAGCAGTGTCTGAATCTAGCTTTCTGAATGCCCGCGGAGAGAGCAGACGCCGGAGCAGGAGCAAACTGTGGCCTTTACTCAAGAGAAATAAGGTAAGGAGGACAAGGCCTTGATCACACAAATAAACAAAGTCAACTTTGAGTGGAAAAAACCTGCTACGTCAGCCCCGTCTTTTCATTCGCCAGTCAAATGAATGCAGAGGTGGGGTTTCCATTAGGGGGACAGCAGTGTTTGTGTTGTCAAGATGAGTACGGAGACTTTTAAACATAGAAGAGAGACTAGTGGTAACACAAATGGCTTCAGAAGATTTGAGATGTAGTACACCTACATGACATCTGTCTTTAGCCTGCCTTCATAATAATAGGCTACCTTCATAGCTTTTGTTGGCTTATAAATTCTACAGAATATAGCACACGCACAAGATGGGATTTAGATCGGTCCCAGCTGGCCGATACCCAATCCAGCATAAATATGCGGTATCAAAGCCGATATCTGACCCAAGTATTGGATTGGTGGCTCTCTAGTTGTCATTTTGCATCTTTATTGCATGTGCTTGAAATTTTTTAACTAGTTTTTTAGTAGAGAGATGCTGTACAACGGCAATTTAAACCCACAATCTCTCACTATCACAAAATTTTGTCTCCCCTTGTGGCTATTAAAATAACTGCAGCAATCGCAGTCATTTGAAACAACCGCAGTTAGGTTAGATTCCACAATTAGATTCAGTTTGGCTATTTAATAATTAATAATAACTCTGTGGAAGAATTACAGCACCACATACTGGTCTGACATGTAAACTACATTGTTTATAGTCAGTTTCAGTGGTTTCAAATGTACTTTTCAACATAGGCTTAATCTGAAAATGTGGTCCCGCAGACGTTTCTGGCGAACGCGTATTACGTAGTCGGAGGTACGTTCGGCTGCATTTCATTTTTTTAGGCGAACGCCACGGGGCGGTATGACGTCGTTCCCTTTGGTGCTTACTTACTGACCGCTTACCTCCGATTGGAGGGCTTTCCCGCCGCAACCAGATTGTCCAGGTAGCTCGTCGTGTATGTCGGCGGACTTGAGGCACAGAGAGGAGTTGACCACGACAAACAGATTCGAGTCCGGTTCCAGAAATCAGGTTAGACAAAAACAGAATCCAAAAAAATGAAGCGAAAGAGTGAACAACAGGGTGAGAATGTGATAAAATCAGAAATTGTGTTAAAAAATCAGACAAGGTTTTTGTTTTTTTTTCTGGACGGCTTTTGTAAATCGTTGGTTGGGTTTAGGGAAGTAAGCGGGTTAATTGGTAAAATTGGTTGGATTTAGGAAAGGAGGAGGGTGGGTCGGTCGATTGGCCGGTCGCCCAGTCAATCATTCAGTCGGCAGACATCGGCCTCCGGTGGGTTCACGCGAGAACAGCGCGGGGGCGAACGGTCTCGTGAAAACAAAAACTGCAAAAATACGTACCTCTCGGGACGTATTTTGCAGTATCCAGAAATTACCACAGGACTATGTTTTCAGAGTGAGTCTGGGTTGGTACTTTTTATTAAAAAAAAAGGAAAGAAAAAAAGACTGGATAGTGAAATCTCTGGCTGGAATCGGATGTAGCCTTCATTTAATTCATTGCTATTAAACATAGATTACTTTAACTTTTTTATGCAGGTTGTTAAAGTGATTGTTCACCCAAAAATATCACTACTAACAAATGTTTCTGAATTTGAAACTATAGTTTGCAATGTGCGAAACTCAAAAATGTCTAAACATTGTCATTGCCCTTTAATGTTGTTTCTTTCCTCACTGTCTTTCTTCTCGTTTTCCTCCATTCCACTTCTCAATGTGCTCCATCACACCCTCATCTGTAGCTTATGTCTTTGTTAGCATCGCCCCGTCAGCCCCCTCCCCCTCCCCCCACCTCCCCATCCCCGGACGGCCTCCAGAACGGCCCCCAGTCCCCGCAGCAGCCCAAGGAGCCCCTGAGCCAGCGTCTCAATGACTTCATGGGCACCAAACACAAAATGCACTGCCTGCGGAGCCTCAAACGTGGGGTAAGTTCACTTCACTTCTGTATCTCTGTTTACACCAGATATTTTAGGATGCCTTTTGGTTGATCAGATCAAAAGGGAGACATATTGCTATTCTTAAAGTACAGAGGAAATCAAAAGTAACTGTATTGATTTAGTTAGGTTGTAATTAGGGCTGTGCGTTATGGGCAAAATAAATGTATCGCGATTTTTTTGAACAGCGCTGCAATTTCAGTTTTAATCTGGATTTTGACACACAGACATTTTACAGTGTGAATGCATACGCATATTAGGAGCGCGCATATTAGGAGCAACGCAATCATATATTTCAGGCGCACCCAGTTGAAAGCATCAAAGGTTGATGGTCGCATACCATGAAAATGCTAAGGGAAGCGATGTGCCTCGCACTTTACACACGCTTTTAGAGAATGCGATATATGACTGACAGGTCTTACAAATGATCTGTTTCTACAATACATCAGCCTTCTTGTATGCAAAGTAATCCCACACCACAGATGTTTTGGGCTTGAAATCCTCATGTGCTGAACTCATCATCCCTGTTTATGCAGGCTGCGTTATGTTTGGTTCAAACAGCATATTGCGGGAAAAGCATCACCTGGAACTGGAGTACGCATAAACAAAATTGTGCTGTTAGGCGATTTAGAAATCGTAGATGTTCAAATCACGATTTTGATACGATTTCAATTAATAGCACAGCCCAGTTGTAATAACTCTCCCGAAGACCTTTTCAGAATGAAACGCTTACTTTCCTTCTTCCACACCACACCCACTGTTTTCTCATTTAATATTTCATTTCTCTGGGAGCTGCATCACAATATAGAAAAAAAAAAGATGCAGCTTCCGGGTCATGCAGACTTTAAGAAGAAATTTGTTCTTAATCATTTTCTTCTCCATTTTTAACTTGGAAGCATAATTTTATAATATTTTTAATAACCTAAAGAAACTGTTTAAAAATGAATCCCTAAAAGGATTCTAAATGGATTCACCCAAAAATGAAAAGCCTGTCGTCATTTATTCCCCCTTGACTTGTTCCAAACCTATTTGAACGCAAAGGAAAATATACCCTTGACTTCTGTAGTATTATTTGTTCCTACTTTGGATGTCATTGGCTGCTTTTTCCCAACATTCCTCAGAATATCTTGTTTTGTGTTTAAACTAAGAAAGAAATCCATGAAAGTTTAGATAAATTGACTTCAAATTATTGAAATAAGAGATCAGACTGTCACGACAGCTGTAGTTATTCCAGTTGTGTTATTTTTTTGGTATGTATCTTTAGGAAATAACTGAAGGCAATGATATAACGTTATCAAAATGATATAATGTGACAAGTTGTAACTGTACTGTGTATTTATTCATGTATGTAAACACACAAATACAACATTAACATTATAGCAGACACTGTTAAAAGGTCATTCCAAGCCACTAGACTTTTCTGACAGGGATTCGAGTGTCATCGAGAAACAGATGTGAAAGTATGTTGTGGGACTGTTAGACAGGAGTTATTATTAGGGATTATGGATAGGACATTTATTCTGGGGAATTTTTGTACCCCTTGGTTTTCAAGTGTGGTCCTGAAAAATCTCAGTTTCAAGGGCTATCTAGCCCTTCCCCTTAGCCCTACGCCTTGAAGCTAAAGAGAAAAAAAAGTAAGGGGAAGGCCTAAGGGGTAGAATTGGGATTGGGCCTAAATGAGTTCATAATACAGAACTTATACTTTTTCAGTTTTAACATGCATATACGTTGCAGTTTTCATTCACAGTTTGTTTAATAAATATTTTAGAACAAAATTAATAAATATATTGAGTGTTTTAGGAACAAAAACATGCCACAAATCACGAATTACTGCTTTAACCGCCACAAAACTAATTTGTGATAGAATTGGGACTGGTAAGAGTATATTGTGTTTTTACTTCTAGGCCAATACAACTTACAATGATGAATGGCAAAGCTTAATGAGGCCAAAAAATACAGCTGTTTGAGTACATTCAACCACTTACTCATCTAAACTACAACACCAATCTTATGGTATGTGTTTTTGACCAGCGCTAGAAGTCATGTATGGTGGACAAACTTAAAGTGTTTCAGCCCTTACTTACACCTGCACTTAGCGTTAGCCGCTTATGACCGAATCAACAAAAATGCATTCCAATACCTGGTGTAAACATAGCTTGTGTGTCTTTCCTATGGATCTAATTGGACGACTCTGAAGACTAAGACATCGTAAGCTTGGTTTGGTTATATAGTGATGTGTGAATGCATGAAGTGTCTTGTTGCCATGCTTTTTGTCAGTGCCATCCTAAACATACTGTATCTGTCTTAACAAGCAGCATAAACATTTCTCAGTGTGTGTATTAACCAATTCTCCTAACACATCTTTCTTCTTTTAACATTCACAGCTTTCTCTAAAGCTGGTAAGTCTGACTTGATATTAAATCACAAAACCTTCCAGATATACCAAAGTTACCAGTGAGGGAATACATTGTCTGACTTGAATTCCAAAGACTAGGGATAACGCAGTTTAATTAGGCCATGTCAAAATGTTCCAATTTTACTTACTACTTTTACTACTTTAAATTCACCTTGTTTTGTTTATAAAGGGTTTATTCACCTTGTTTTGTTTATTAAGGGTTTATTAACAAATCTTTTGGAGTTAAAAACTACCACTAAAGAGCAAATGTAGGCAGAAAAACGTGTAAACAAAATGATTTTTGTAGCAATATTTTATGTTTTTTTTATTTCTCTGTATATGCAGCTCATTTCTACTACCTATTATTTCTGCCCACTGTGGCCCTTAACTGACCAGTAAACAGCCAATAGTTTCTAATGCTAATAATGCAAAGTATACCATTTTTTAATACTACACATGAGGCAGTGACTGGAAGTTTCTTCTAGGGCTATGACTAGGCTATACCTTAAATTATCTCATGTTTTAATGCACTGTTTGTGTTCTGTTAGTCATTATCTTACTTCAAACTTTATATCACTCCACAGGGAACAGGCCAGGAAGACTACAGTCATCTACCGCCTGAGCAGAGGAGGAAGAAACTGCAAGCCAAACTCAATGACGTTAACAAGGACATCCAGAAAGAGATGGATCAGAGGTACAGTAAATCATTAGCTGCCATGCTGCTAATAGTATCAGCCTTTATGCCAAATACCACATTACCATCATCAAGAAAACTATTTATAAGCTTCACTATCGTTTAAAAGCCTGTACTTTTTTATATATTTTGATTAATTATTTTATTTAGCAAGGACACATTCAATTAATCAAAAGTGGTGGTAAAGACATTTAAAATATTACAAAAGATGTAAAATAATATTACAAAAGTTACATTGTAAACAGATGCTGAATGGCAGCACCAGTACGTGTACACTCATAGACAACAATGTTAAGAATAATAAAAAACGTGGCACGACAACATTTCGCTTCCAGTGTGCATTTCTCAGCTAGCCATCTGTTCACAGCATGTCAGAATGCAAAATGCTGGATATACGGATTATACATTTATTCTTAGAGGACTAAGAGGAGGAGTAAGGTCTGTTTAAATGAATAATATATATATATATATATATATATATATATATATATATATATATATATATATATATATATATATATATATGTGCAGTTGAAGTCAGAATTATTAGCCCCCCTGAATTTTTAGCCCCCGTTTATTTTTCCCACCAATTTCTGTTTAATAGAGAGATTTTTTTTCAACAAATTTCTAAACATATTAGTTTTAATAACTTATTTCTAATAACTGATTTATTTTATCTTTGCCATGATGACAGTGCATAATATTTGACTAGATGTTTTTCAAGACACTTCTATACAGCTTAAAGTGACATTTAAAGGCTTATCTAGGTTAATTAGGTTAACTAGACAAGTTATGGTTATTAGCCAAGTTATTGTATAATGATGTTTTGTTCTGTTGACTATCGGGGGGGGGATAGCTTAAAGGGGCTAATAATATTGTCCCTAAAATGGTTTTTAAACAATTAAAAACTGCTTTTATTGTAGCTGAGATAAAATAGATAAGACTTTCTCCAGAAGTAAAAATATGATCAGATATACTCTGAAAATTTTCTGGCTTTGATAAACATATTTGGGAAATATTTCAAAAATAAAATAAAATCAAAGGGGGGCCTGATCATTCTGACCTAAGCTGTATATTGGTACATTTATGATGTATGTTTGTAATGAGGCAACAAACACATGTAGGCTACTAAGGGTTTAATGCACATTTATGAATCGTGTCATATAACTCAGCTCTTATTCTGCGTCCTTTCTTCTGAGTGAAAGGACAACAATGTATTTGATAAAACTCTGTGGTTGTAGTAACTGTAGTAACTTGTTGTTTCAACTTCTTACATTTTTTTGCAGGGATGCTTTGACTAAAATGAAAGACGTCTACATTAAGAATCCTCACTTGGGCGATCCAGACAGTATAGATCCACGGTTAGAAGAAATCACTCAAAGCTTGGAGAAGTTGCAGTTTGAGGCACATAAATACGAGGTGTGACATTCACAAATTCGGAGACCTCTAACAATATGCTAATCGGTAATCAGGACCTTTTACATGACCTGTCCTTTTTGCTTTTTCTCAGGGCTGGTTGACGGAGGTGGAGAGGAAGTTACTTGAAAAGGGATCAGAGTCCCAAAGAAGACAGAGCAGCCATTTTGATTCGCAGGGCAATACACCTCTTACAAACAACTACGGTCAAAACCGAGAGAGGTACTTCAGTCACTAGACAGCAGGGCCAAACATGATATAATGCATCAGAATAAATGTGTTAGATTTCTTCTACAGGAGTCATGTAATGATATAACAGTTCAGCAATAGCTCATAAGCAAGAGTGCTGTTTTCATAAATAGAAGTGAGAATGATTTATGCAACAGTTTAACAAACAAGAAGTTAATACTGAGTTACATTTTGGACACAATACTGTCTGTTTTTTTTTCTTGCATCTATGAAAATAGTTCTAAAGCAGAGATGCCCAAACTAGGGCCCGCAGGCCAAAGTTGGCCAATGGTATTATTTGATTTGACCCACCTTCTTAGATGGGAACACAAATATAAATAAAGAAATGAAACAAAGAAATGCAAAATAAGAACATTTAAGTAAATAAACAATTATACAGAATTGAAACAAATAATTCATTAATAAATTACAACATTTTAATTATCTAATAGGGATGTGGTTGAAGGAAATGCTTTTGACAGAGATTGTCATTTCTTATTTAACAAAAAAAAAATTGTCTTATTGTTGAGTACAAAAAAAGCGAACTAAAATGAAATGTTGTAAATGAATATGATTTTTTAAGATGTAAATATAGTCACTCATTGATGATATCGGCAAGAAAAGGCAAAGGCAGGTGCAGCATAACTAGTGTATTCAGCATTGAACTCTGATGTGTTAGAAATGGGGATTGTTTATGTTTTTACTGTAATAAGTTCATTATAAAATCTTTTCAAATGTTACTGCATTAGGTAATGCAATTGTTTTCTAATTAGTTTTAAGTATTAGGAAATAAAAGAGGAAATTACTTCAGCAACTTTAACGCAATACAGTTTGGTATTTTTACCTTTGGCCCACAGCCTTCTATCAAGTTCAGTTTTTGGCCCTTCGTTTGGCCAACCCTGTTCTAAACAAAGCCCAAGCAGATCATCATTGAATATGAAAGTGAAAGCATGCTGAAATATTAGCGAGTGCTGTTTATTTGTTTGGAAAATTGACCGAAATGACCATCTGATCATTTTTTCATATTTATTCTAATAATATTTTGTATCGACCTGATTTTGTATGTTTTTCAGACATTTATCCATTAAAGTTAAATCAAATACAAGCAATTTAAATACAAACATTGTCAACAAATGACAAAACTAAAAAGTAAACTAAATTAAATAACTATTTAAACTAAAATTAAAAGGGAAAAACAAATGAATTATCGAGTATGATAGTGAAAGCATGCTGAAATATTAGCGAGTGCTGTTTATCCGTTAGGAAAATTGACCGAAATGACCATCTAATCATTTCTTCATATTTATTCTATAAATATTTTGTATTAAGCTTATTGTTTTGTTCATTTCTGTACTGAAAGCTCGAAAGAAAAAAAGTCATCTTCTTCATGATCTGACTGCAGTCTCGCTTCATCTGTCATTTCTCTTTACAATTTAAGTCTATAATGCATAATTTTAGCCAACGTTTTTTTTTTTTTTATATAAATTGATTGATTCTATAGATTTTTACAAAACTTGACAACTGAAATGAGGCCATGTATGAAAAAGTCTCTGATTTCTATTTAGTGATGCTGTATGTGGTTGTCAAAATTAAAGTGCACCTTTTCACTTATAATGTCTTATTACTTACCATCATAAATTAAAATAACGACAGCTGAGTGGAGTTTGTGGGACTCTGAAAAATCAACCCTGAAACTCTGAGCAATGTGAGGAGAGTTTACTCCCTCATGACTTGTTTATACTATTTGGTCAGTTTAGAAACTTTGCCGTGTGAAAGTAAACCGCACCAAGAACAAACATAAACATTGCAACAATTTTAATCCCTGTTTTAGAAAAAAACAATCAATCTACAGGTGTGAAAGCACCTTATGAGTAACAGTGCAGTGTTTTAATACTGAACGGATCTCTTTTTGAACAAATCATTTGAGTCAATGATTCATTTATTCAACAAAAAGGTGATTCAAAATGAATCAGCCGTTTTGATCAAATCATTTGATCACACTATTCATTGGCACTTTAGGATATTGCCGCCATCTACTGTGGTTTTTATTGCTATTCATTTGTATCAGACACAAAATAAAAATTAAAAATAAATAAATGATGTCAACTACTTTACAAGCAAGCAGTATAAGACATTGTAACATTACTGTGTCTATGACATCAAAGTTCATTTTAGACAAAATAATAAAACTTTTGTGCTTCACGAGTGAAAATAGTTGCAAACAAAGCTGGAGCAGAACATTTGTGAACAACCTCTCAGAACAACACTGCAGTGTTTTGTTCTATATGAATCACTTTAGAACAAATCAATCGAGTCAGTAAATCAATGATTCAGTGATTCTTTCGTAAAGAGAGTCACTTGCTTTGTTCTTAATGAATCAGCCATTTTGAGCAAAGCATTTAAATGAATGATTCAGTGAATTTCCCATCAAACAGGTACTTTACGTCATCGGCTGGAGGATTGAGGTCATATTTATATATTCATGAAAGACAAAAATCGACAAAGCCCTACTTCACATGAGGCTTTGTAACCTGCATATTCTGCGTAATCTGAATATAACGCCAAAGTTAATTGAGTCTGTTTTACGTATTGCATGTCTTCTGCACATAGTCCGGATGGCAGCTACACGGAAGATCCCAGCACAGAGAACACGATGCAGTTCAAATCCCGCAGTACTGAGTTTGATGACGAGTTCGATGAAGAGGAGCCTTTACCCACCATTGGAACATGCAAAGCACTTTATCCATTTGAAGGTAATAGAGAAACACTGACTACATCAATTTGTTAAGTTGTGCTGGGAATTCATGATTGCTTATGGTGAAAATGTGCAGTTTGGGGGATCATGAGAATAAAAAATATATTAAGGCCCAGGCCCAATTTTAATTTTGTATCCATACCACTTCAAAATGTGCCCCTAAGAAATGGGACAGCACTACAACACCTGCACACACCATTATATGTCATCGTGATCTCTTGCTTCATATGAAATCAACGATCGTGACTGCTGTAGTTATTCCAGTTGCGTTATTTTTTGGTATTTATCTTCAGAAAATCACTGAAGGCAACGATATCATGTTGTTATAACGATATAATGTGGCAATAAGATCGTAACTGTACTCTGCATTTACTCCGTGGCCATATTCATCTATGTAAACACACGACAGCAGACACTGTGAAAAGGTCATTTGCAGCCACTAGACTTTTCTGACAGGGGATTCGAGTTTCATCGAGTGACAGAATGTTGTTGGACTCCTATAAAGGAGTTATGGTTATGGATTATAGATAGCGAAATTTATCGTTTTTTTATTTTAGCGTTTTCTTTTAAGCATGACGGTAAAACACAAACGCCATTATGAATGTATTAAAATATGTGCTTGTTTATTGTAAAAATTTGTTATAATTACAAAAAAAGTGTGCAGCCATGCTATTGTTGGAGATTGTGTATTTTGGGAAATTTTCGAACCCCTTGATTTCGAGTGTGGTCCTGAAAAATCTGTTTTATTTATTTATTTATATATATATATATTTTTTTATTAGAATATGCAAAAATCATACAAATACAAGAAAACATCAACAAATAACAAATACAAAGCAACAAAACAAAAACAAAATAAAAACAACAACAATATAGTCAGGTACTGGTATGTGTGTGAGTGTGTGTGTGTGCGGGCGTGTGTGTGTGTGTATGCATGTAAAGGTAACTTGGTGGACAGGTCAGAGTACATACATAAGGAACAATAACAGTCAATAAATGAAGCAAGTGTCACAGATATAGATAAAACATATAGAAAGAAACCAGTCAGAGGTAGGGAGTAACAACAATCCTTATTAATGTATGATAGTAAAAATGAAAGTAAAAAGAAAGAAAGGACAACAGTAATGATAACTGACAATAATAATAAATCACAAGTGCTACACCAACTACTACTACAGAAAGTTACTTATATTACAACTACTACTGCTTCTACTACAGCCACAACCACGACTATTACTACTACAATGTCTAAAAAAAAATCTATGTTTTAAGGGGTATCCCCTTAGCTCTACACCTTCAAGTTCAAGAAAATTTGGATACCCCTACCCCTTCACATGAACGCGCCAAATGAGGGGTAGGGGTAAGAGAAAGGGCTAAGGGGTAGAATTGAATTGGGCCCCAAGTCAAATATAAATTTTGACTGGTTCAAAATCTTTTGTTATAAGTAAATTTGAGCATGAACAAATTTGGATAAAAAATTTGATCTGACATTTATTAACCTGATTTTGTATTTTTTTTTCTGACAAATATCCATTAATATTATATCAAATACAAGCAATATAAATACAAACATTGTCAACAAATGACAAAAATAAAAAGTAAACTAAATTAAATAACTTATTAAACTAAAATTAAAAGGGAAAAACAAACTAATTATATAAATTAATATAGACAAACAGTTAAAAATATATTATTTAAAGTTTTAATCTTTTGATTGCATATTTTAGTAATAAATAAAACAAATAACAGAACAAAAATAATATACTTTATAATTAACTATTTTGAATTGGATTTTTAATTTTTTTTATTTATTCAGTTATCTAAATAAATAAATAAAAACTATCTTAAACAATTATAAAATAAAAAAGCAAAATGATAATAATAAATCTAAAAAAAAAAAATTAAATAATATACTCAGCTAAAATAATTTAAATAAGAACAACCATAAAATGGATTTTCTTTACACCTTTTTTTTTTTTTTTTTTTAAACGTGCTAGATAAGTTGGTGGTTCATTCCGCTGTGGCGACCACGGATTAATAAAGGGACTAAGCCAAAAAGAAAATTAATGAATGTCAAAGATAAAATAAATCAATTATTAGAAAAGAGTCATTAAAACTATTATGATTAGAAATGTGTTTTAAAAAACTCCGTTAAACAGAAATTGGGGAAAAACTAAACAGGGTGGCTAAAAATTCAGAGGTGCTAATAATTCTGACTTCAACTGTATATATACACAATATATATCGCCCATACATAAAAACCAATTCTAGCAACATTTTAGCTGATCGTGCAACATCTCTATGTCTACTGCAGGTGTCATTATGTTTAAAAAAACACTATAGTATTAACTATAAATTACTATAGTATATTTTTATGTGGGTGCCTGACAACTGAAAATAGATCTGTTAGCAGATATCGCAGCCTCTGTTACATTTTTACCTTGCAATTTTTGTGTTAAAATTTATTAGTATTTATTTAGAATATGTGTTTTAACATTATGATTCAAATGCCTTATTATTCAATTGTTAAAATGACTATAATTAAAGAAAATATTATTAATAATAAAATAATAAGTGTACTTTGGAAGAATGTAAACCATACATACACACACATATATATATATATATATATATATATATATATATATATATATATATATATATATATATATATATATATATATATATATATAGTGCACATACAGTATATTGTCATTCTGGCATTAGATAATGAGTGGCATAAAATGCCAATTGTTAATAATTGGCAATAATATGACAATATTATCGTTTATTGCAATGTATTTCGGTGCAATATATCGTTCAGCAAAAAAATAGATATCGTGACAGGCCTAATTGCATGTTTTTGTGTGTGTAGGTCAGAATGAAGGCACTATATCCATGGCCGAGGGCGAGATGCTGTATGTAATCGAGGAGGATAAAGGGGACGGATGGACCCGCGTGCGCAGAAATGAGGACGAGGAGGGTTACGTGCCCACATCCTACATCAAACTCTTTTTGGACACCAATGCCAAAGGTGCTATGACATACATATAATCCCACATCATTAGAGAACGCCGTTTAACTGTTCATACAGCAGAGGAACAGCAGATACAGCACTTCCTGTTTTTACACGTTCAAATTGCCATGTTTCAGTTGTGCTCTTTTTTACATTCTCAATTATCTGTCTCTCAGAATTGATGGGTAAATTAGGCAATAAAGACACAGCTGCTGTGTCATTTTGATATATCAGATTAAAAAAAAAATGCTGCTTTATTGACATATCATGTTCATATTAGCATTGCGGCTTGGCGTTATGGTGGTTTTCTGCTACAACGCTGAGATATTTAGATATTCATGTTCATAATTTTTTAATGATCTACAAGCGATCAGATACTTTAGAATACGAGCAGGAAATAAAACAGTATTCTGAAACTTTCTGGCAATAAAACCGATTTTTATTTTGACCTTAAAACGACAGAAAAAAAGTAGCAATCCTGCATTTTAACTAGTCAAAGAGTGTTTTTAATTGTAAGATTTTTTAAGACGTCACACTAGCTGACTTGAGAGAATCTTTTTGCATGAGAGATGGAATAGAATATTTTCTCAGGTACGTTTACTTTAATGTACATCCTTGTACCTCAAATCCTGAACATTCAGGATTTTTTTTCGTTTGCTTTTCCCGGCGGAAAAATCACATTCATATGGAAGCTCATTTCTGCCGTTGAAAAACACAAAAAACAAAGGTAATTGTGACTTTTTTGTCTCTTTGAGTTTATATCTGACAATTCTGACTTTTTCCTTATGATTAAACCTGTGTGTCACACAATTTGATGTACTAATAAGAAAAAAGTCGCTGGAAAAACAAAGTCAGAATTGCAAGATTTGTGGGGGAAAATTAACAGAATTCAGGATTCATTTCTTGCGATTTTAGTTTATATCTCGCATTTCAGATTATTATTTATTTTTTTTAGAGCTGACAATGCTCTCAAAATTAAGTGTATAAGCTTAAGTCATTTCCAGTTTAATTACTTAATCTCTTCTGATAATATTCTGATAAAATTCTGATTTAATTTCTCAGAATTGTAAGTTCATATTTCAAACTCTAACAAGTTGGGGTGTGACGAGATCTCGTGCTAACATATGAAAGGAGTCTGGAATCTCAGTTCATCTGTTATTCCTCTATAATGCATAATTCTAGCCAACGTGAAAAAAGTTTTGAAATATCTTATCCTAATTTTAAAATAACTAATTTAATGTTACAAAAAATGACAGGCAATAGATTGATTTGTACATGAAATGAGGCTATGAATGAGAAAGTCTTACTTCTATGATTTTCATATTTGGTGACAATTCAAAACTGAAAAGCGCACCGTTTCATTTATAAAATCTCATTTCTCATCATTATAAATTAAAATACCGACATTTAGCAGTTGAGTGGAATCGGTGAAAAATAAACCCTGAAACTCTGACCAATATGAGGAGAGTTTACTCACATGCAGGGCTTAATAGTATATATGCAGGGCTAGTGTTTCTTCCCATACTGATAAACTTGGTGAACAGTTACTATGACTTTTTTCCATTTTATACTGTTCCTTTTACAGCATCGATACTGTAATGTAATTAAAATATACAGAGTTAAATAGACTTCAGCGTTCATGTTGAAGCGTGAACAGAGATGAAAAAGATATTTACACACACGCACCTGTCATCTTCAATACGGAAGTGCGCTCTTTTTTGCGATTGTTTTAGATCTTCCGATTCAGTTAGAAGAAATGACTAGGAACAATAAATGGCAGAAAATGGTCAAACTACTTGCTCTATAAAGAAGCGTTTGCATGACTATTCAGACAAAGTATATTAAAATAATAAGAAAATATCAGTTTGCAACATCAAGCAGCAAAACAAGCTGTTTTTAACATCTAAAAATGAATGATAGTGAATGAAACCGGAAGTCTCGAGCCAAAAAAGATTCAAATGGCTGCACCCGCTTAGACATGGAGAATAAGGTAAATAGCAGGCTAGCCTGTGTGTGGTAGCATTGCGTCAACGTAAATGAGTCGGCGGATCTGGTTTAAAAAAATGGGAATTAATTTGTTTTTGTTTTCTGGTGATTTTATTTTTTGTTATTCGAAATAAAAAATGAAAATCAAATCATTTTGATATTTTGCTTTTACATTTTTCTCCATGAAAAATAAAAACACCTCGTATTTCAATATTCGTTTTTTAATTTTAAAACGAAAAAAAAAACGGCTAATTTTTGTTCTTCAATACATTTCTAAAATGAAAATCCAATGAAAAAAAGATACACGAAACCCCCCAAACTCTGCTCTTCACTTTCGTTCACGACACCTCTCCCTACTTGGGTAACATGCCCATGATCCGCTACCCCGATCTGTTCTAGGACCTCGTAATTTACAAATTAAGCACGTCAAACGTGACTTATTTTAACTATTTTTGTCCATTTAGAAACTTTGCCATGTGAAAGTAAACCGCAGGTGCCTAAGTCCACTATTTTGCGTGATTAGTTATACCTTGACTTTTTCAAAGAATTTTCTTCTTTACAATAATAATGAGTTTCATACAATTGCAAGAGCATTTATCATTTAAAATCGAAAGATAAAGTCAAAAATATTTACAAAACAATTGTGCGACACAAAAGTCATAATTACCTTTTTTCCTTTTTTTTATTTCACGGCAGATGACCTTCAACACATGCAATGTAAATGCATATCGCTAAATGTGGAGAGCTCAAATACTCAATGCATGCATCTATGAGACTTTAGCTATTGTAGCTTCGCAATGTACTGCTGTCCAAAAAAAAACAACAACCCATAGTTAACACGATGCCTTTCAGTGTAGTGAGCGTTGAAGCAATAATTCAAAAGATGCATGATATTCATACGCTGGAAAAGCCAACAGATCGTGAGTTTCCCAGAAGGTCACAAAAAAACAGCAGGTAAAAGCGCTCTGTGTGCATGCTATAGGCTATTTATTGCTGCTTCATTTGTCCATAGCTTTATCAGCAGCTGTTAAATACGCTTAATAATGTCGCAAGCTAAATATACAAACTATTTTGTATGGGTTTTTTTATACTGTACCCGTCTTCATATCCAGATCAGTGGTTTACTGAACATTTTTAATCCATGATTCAACGATTGTATTCAATGCTAACTGTATATGCAACATCTCTAACATGTCTTGTGTGATGTTTTTTGTTTTGTTTTATTTGTTTCTTTTTTTTTTTTTTGCTTTTTCTTTCTGTTCCTTTCTTTTGCAGATCCCTAAAAGTGTTTGGCTGGCACAGGAGTGGCAGGGCAAGCGTCCTTGCGTGAAACGTCCTAACTGTAGTCAGAGAGACGGGACTAACTGAAAGGATAATCCATTTTTAACACAACGCCCTCTCGTCTGCCGTAGGAAACGCGAAAAAAGCGCTCTTTTTCATGCCTAGCGTGCTGATTATTTGCAAAAAGCTTGCTTGTCGTATGGACCTAGCATATTTAGCCGTGTGCCGTAGCTGCTTGCCGTCAGAGCCGAGCCTTTAGGTTTGAGGCACAGAGTAAGTGCCGTCTACATGTTATTGCCTGGCTTGCTTCAGAGCCAAGAGGAGTTTTTATTTGGTTTGTTTTGTTTTTTCTCATCAAGACATTAGAACTAATGAATATTTGTCAGTGCAGACTGTTCAGTTATGTGAAAAATGTGGGGGATAAATGGGAGTTGTTTTATACATTATAGGCTAATGTTGTTTTTTTTCAGTTGTTACAGTGTTTGCAAGGCGGCGCTGTGTTGAAGTCCTGCTTTGTTCTCTTTTTTGGCGCAGTTTAATTTCAATAGGGTCTCTATTGAATGAGATTGTTTATTTATTTAACCTAGTAAAAGTTCATTTTAATGATGTTTTTCTTTAGTAGATTATTAAAGAGCATTTTTGTGGTGCTTTTTTGAGAGTAAAAAAAATAGGCATATCAAAATTAATAGATGACTTCCATGGTTATAAAACAAATACTCTAGAAGTCAACGGTTAACGGTTTTCAACATTTTTCCAACTTCCTTTGAGTTAAACAGAAAAAAAGAAACTCACTAAAAAGCAGAACTTTCATTTGTGGGTGAACTACTCTTTTAAATGGACATTTTGTGAGGGAAACTTAAAATAATTTTTAACATAAGACCTTAATGAAAGGGAACCAGGAGGGATTCATTTAGTTGTTCTTGTATTAATTAATTAATGTATGTAAACATACAGGCGTGCCAACATTAATGACTTTGTCTAATGCAGTTAAGGGGGTAGTTCACCCAGAAAATGTACTCACTATTTACTCTCCCGCCAGTTTTGCCAAATCATGAGTTGCTTTTTTGTGTTAAACACAAAAGAAAATATTTTGAAAAATGTTAGAAAGCTATAACCATGGACTTCCAATGTGGGAAAAACAAATACAGTAAGAGGCAATGATTACCGGATTTCAACATTTTTCAAACAAACTTTTTTTGTGTTCAACAGGAAAAAAAACTCCAAAAGGATTGCGACAAAAAAAGCAGAATTTTCCATTTTTGAGTGAACTATCCCTTTAAATTGTAATTTTGTGAAAGAAACCTAAAATTATTTAGAACATAAGACCTTAATGAATGGTCAGAAGGGAAACATGAGGGATTCATTTAGTTGTTCTTGTATTTATCTATTTATATAAAGATACAGGCAAATCAAAGTTAATATCTGTGTGAAATGCATTTAAAGGGATAGTTCACTCAAAAATGAAAATTTACTCACCATTTACTCTTCTTCAAGCGTCCAAACCATGAGTTTATTTTTTCTGTTGAAAAAAAAAGAAGATATTTTTAAAAAAGTGCTAGAAAGCTGTAACCAGCAAACAAATACTATGGAAGTCGATGGTTACAGTTTTTCAACACTTTTCCAACTTCTTTTGAGTTCAACAGAAGAAAAAAAAACTTACTAAAAAGCTGAATTTTTACTTACCATTTACTCAACCTCAAGTGGTCCCAAACAATGAGTTTTTATTTCTGTTGAAATCAAAAGAAGATATTTTGAAAAATGTTAGAAAGCTGTAACTATTGACATTCAATGTAGTTTGCTTTTGAGTTCACCACAAAAAAAGAATCTCAAACAGGTTTGTGACAACAAAAACAATTGGGTGAACTAGCCCTTTAAATCGCCATTTTGTGAGAGAAACTAAAACCTATTTATAGCATAAGACCCTAATGTGTCAGAAGGGAAGAAAGAAGAATTAATGTAGTTTTTCCAGTATTTATTGAATTATTTTTACTCTCAAAGTGCCAATAAGCCAATAAGAGCACCACATCTTCAGCCAACATTTTTCTTTAACATTATACTGAGGAAAAAAAAAATCACCTAAATGCTTGAATGGCCTTATGGTGAGTAAACTAGAGAGTAAATGCTTATTATACTATACAATTAACCCAATTTTAAATGTAAGAAATATAAGATAAAGTTTAAAGACCTTTTAAAATATCTTGTCTGTATGAACTGCTTTGGCTGTGCTACTTCAAAATTTCACACTTATCTAAATGTTACTTGACTTTCCTTTCTAATTTTACAAGCAGTTCAAGAGTGAAAATGGTTTTTACACCCATTTTGTTTGTTTGTGTACAAAATTACCCAAACAAAGGCTTAATTCTCATTGCACTGATTTTGTGAAAACTAAATGAAAAAAAAAACTAAATAAAATAACTCAATTACACAAACAGTTGCAAAGTAATAGCATGTGCTACTTTGCTAAAAGTTTAGTTAAATAGTTAGCTGAATGAAGTTAGTAATAGTTGATACTGATCACAGAGCATGAATATGACTCGGTAAATGCAGTATTATTTCTTGTGATGGTGTATTTTGGACATATCAAACGATTTGGGGTCAATAAGAATTTATTTTGGAATGAAATAAATACTTTTAATTAGCAATCATTCTTTAATTGATCAAAACTGAATCAATTCATGCGGCTTTTGATACTGAACCCAAACTTTCATGTCTACTATAGAATGTTTTTTATTAAACTAACCTCATCAAATTTGGAAAGTCATTGTAATATTTGCATACTGAATTGCTTCTTTTTTATACATTTCAAATTACTATCGATCTGTGTGTGTGCGTGCGTGCGTGTGTGTGTATGTTTTAAAGCTCGATCCTATTCAAGCCATCATTAACCTCTTTTGCTGCCTTGCAAGCACTGATATTTCCATCAGGAAATGCAAATCTAATTCTTACAACATTCAAGGTTTTGATGAATGCATAATCATCCCCTACATTTTGTGTGAGGTGCTGTTGTAGATGAGTAGTTGTGTACGGCAGGTGAAGCGGTAAGCATCTCTTCTAGTTCTCTTACTCTTTCCTCTTTCCCAGAGAAGAAAGAAGTGTCACCACACTCACTCACTCACTCACTCAGTCACTCACTCACTCATTCACACTTTTCTTCGTGCGATGTGTGCACACAAGCCACAGCTGCTCCTTCTGTCTCTCTTTCTTCTCACCTTCTCTTCTCAAACTCTTGCTTCTTCTCCTCCTCTTTGTCTTTTTTCTTGGCCTGTTTCTGTACATCTGAGCTCTGCAGAAGCAAACTCCTGCAAAACAATAGTAGAACAATTTGTTTAATTTTTAATTTTTTTTTTTTTTTGGCTGTAGCTTGCGATGTAAAAATAATAATTTTATAATTTGTCCATGAAAGATTGGGGGAGTATGTTTACAATGCAATAGTACATAAAGACTTTCCACTCTAAAAATGGCATTTCTTTGTAAATTTTACTAACTAATAACTAATTAACTGTGTAGGTAATTATTGTTTGCTTAGATTTTAGCTAAATTGCCTCATTACAATGTGTGATAGATCTTTATTATCAGTTTTTGGTTGTTGTTTTTTTTTTTGGCCAACTTTCTAAATTACTGTAAACTTAAGTTAGTAATAGTTGTGTCCTGACTTGGAAAAAAAGGCCACTTACAAACCATTGAAATTTGGAAATGTGAAAAGTTTCACTCGGAAATGTGTAGTAAATTTTACAAATTAAATAAGCAAGTAATAAACATAATAAATTGGTAATACATTTTACAATTAACTTTAGCACATGATAAGTAACACATTAAAAGTAAATGCGACTTAAAAATGGAACAAGGAAATGTGAAATATAGTTTAAAATGTGCATTCACAACTTTCAAAAAATATTTACAGTGTAATCTGGTCTGAAATGTTGCATGCACAGTCAGAAATGCAAAAAAAAAAAAAAGAAAAGTCTTTCAACCAATCAGATAAGAGGCCTGGAATCAAATGTACCACAGTTATAAAATGAAATGTTACTTGACCAATCAGATTAGAGGGCTGATGAACTCAGCTGTTCCACAGTCATATATTGGAACACAGACAAAACTAAAAAAGTCACTGTTTAATGGAATGCCTCTCAGCCAATCAGATAAGAGGTGTGGAACCAACTGTTCTATTGTAATAAAAAGGAATGTTGCTCGGCCAATCAGATTACAGACCTGCTGGACTCAACTGTTCCACGGCCATATATTGGAACACAGACAAAAACTAAAATAGTCACTGTTTATCGAAATGGCTCTCAGCCAATGAGAGTGTCTGAAACCAACTGTTCCATGGAATTAAAATGTAAGGTTGCTCGACCAATCAGATTAGAGGCCTGCAGGACCTAACTGTTCTATAGTCAAATATTGGAAGCATAAAAAAATTGTTAGCATTTATTGAAATGCCTCTCAGATTCTCAGAATTTCATAGTCATAGATTGGAAAACAGACAAAAATAAATAATAATTATAATAATGGCTTCACAGCCAATCAGATAAAAGCAAACTAAAACCAACTGTTCCTTGGTCATGCTGCTCAACAAAAAAGATTAGAAGTCAAATTCATTTAGCATCCCTGGTTATTGTAATGTCTCTCAGGCAATCAGTTAAGAGGCGTGTAAAATGAAATGCTGCTCAACCAATCAGATTAAACACCTACTGGACCCAACTGTTTCATAGTCACTTTTATTGGAATTTCTTTCAGCCACTCAGATTAGAGGAAGAAACAACACTATCTCACAGGACATCCTAACTTTTTAGTGGCTAATTTGAATGATTTCATTTGCACAATTTAGGAAATATGATTTTATTACTAATTAGTCACTTAACTGACAAGACATAAAATAGTTACATTTCAGGCTGGAAAGAAACCAAGAGCTGTATAGTGAAAAATGGAGATCTCCTCAACTAATCAGATTAGAATCCTTGAACCAACTGCTGCATTATCATGCTACTGGATTCCATATGAATCAGTTCATCAATTCCCAGCTGCACTCTATTAATAATTGTAACTTAATAGGCACAGAGACAAGTAACCTGAATAGTGCTTCAGCTCTCATTTCCTTTCTTTCTTTCTTTCTTTCTTTCTTTCTTTCTTTCTTTCTTTCTTTCTTTCTTTCTTTCTTTCTTTCTTTCTTTCTTTCTTTCTTTCTTTCTTTCTTTCTTTCTTTCTTTCTATTTTAACTAACACTGTTTCTCTTTCATTATCATTTTAATACTCACATTAGTCTTTTTTTCGTTCTTATTTGTGTATGTACAGTATTGATCAGAATTCTAATCGTGTGTTTTGTTTTCTTTTCTGTATGTGTAAATGTATTATATAATCACATAACGATTTGATTCATCAATTATGTAATCTGCAATACTTTGGCAATATTTGACAAGTCATGCAAGAGCATTGCAAATTACATAAACAATGAATATAAAAGTGTAATGTGATTATATAATACATAAAGTCGAGCCCGAAATTATTCATAGCCCCCCCCCCCCCCCCCCCCCCCGCCCCCCCACCACCCCAAATTAAAAAAAAACAGGATGTACATGCTATAAGACATCAGGTGGGGAAAAAAATTATGTCTGTTTTTATTTACATTTGAACAAAAACTTCAAATCAGAATTTGTCAGGGGTATGAATCATTTCGGGCTTGACTGTATATACAGTTTAATCAGAATTATTAGCCCTCCTGATTTTTTTAAGGGAAAGATTTTTTTTCCTACACACTAAACAATAGTTTTAATAACTGGCTTCTTTCATCTTTGCCATAATGACAGTACATTCCAGTATATTTTACCAGATTTTTGTCAAGATACTAGTATTCAGCTTAAAGTGCAATCTAAAGGCTTAACTAGGGTAATTAGGGAAAATTAGGGTTATTAGGCAAGACATTGTATAACGATGGTTTGTTCTGTAGACAATCGAAAAAATATTGCCTAAATATATTGACCTTAAATGGTTCTTAAAAAATTAAAAACTGCTTTTATTCTAGCCGAAATAAAACAAATTAGACTTTCTACAGAAAAAAAATATTGGAAATACTGTGAAAAATTAATTGCTCTGTTAAACATCATTTGGGAAATATTTAAAAAAAAGAAAATAAAAATAATTAACGGGAGGGCTAAGGATTTTGACTTCAACTGTGCATACAGACAAACCCAATTTGATATGTGATAAATACACACACTAATAAGACAAAATACTAATCTGAGCAATAAAAAGATCATGAAAGAGAAACAATGTTATTAAAATATAATAAAACCAAATACAATGCACAACCGTCTCTCTATTAATTCAATTCAATTTAAAATTGCTTCATTGGCATGACTGTATGTGATACAACATTGCCAAAGCTTGAAACAGGAGAACAAATATAAAACTACAATAAAATATCAAAATAAAAGAATAAAAACAAAATATCATAATAATTCAAATAATAAACTCAAATAAACAAATGTAAGAAATAAAAGGAGAACATTTTAAAACAGTGTTCAACATATAGACCATTTTGAGGGATGTAAACAATAGCAATGGTCCTGACGCATTTCCTGTTTTACATTTTAAATTTCCACAGCTTCTGAGAGTCCAAAAAGGTCCACATACTGTATTGATAAATAATGTTACGGTAGCCTTTATATCATTCATTTATGATTGATTCACCTCTCGTTACAGATATGAAATAGTTTGACAACAAGCAGGAATTGTCCATGGGCCAATGACATGAACACATTGAAATGGTCTATAAAAACACACACACACACACACAGAAAAAAGGCTACTGTGGTAGACAGTAGGGAAGCATACAGTAATACATGCATTACATGCACACATATTCTCTCTCTCTATCTACAGTATCTCTCTCTCTCTCTCTCTCTGTGGCTGTGTCTGGTGTAGCTGTAGTGGTGCAGTCCAGTAGATGTTGATGGTGGTCCTCAGCTGGTGCTGTGTTTCGACGCATGCATGCTTGCCCTGTCTCTGTGTGTGTGCCAGTCTTAGGGGGTCCGATTCGCTATAAAGTTCAAGCCTTCCACTTCTGATGGTTGAACTTAAGCTTTTTATTTTTACAGTTGTGTTTGTGCCTGTTTTGTTTTTCCTTCTCTACTTTATCTTCTTAAGTGTTTAATTTCTTTTGGGAAAATGATATGCATGGTCTCGTGTCTACACATCCCCCCTAAGTTCTTCTTTTCGATTGTTTACACTGTTTTAGATTCTTTTTGGAGTCTGAATGATTGATATCAAGGGTCCAAGATTAACATGCGGTAAATTAAACGTTACTTGCTTAGTAATAAATTGCTGATTTAATGTGATTCATAACACATATAACACAATTAATGACTTTAATTTATATTTAAGATACCAAAACCATTTTATTTTCATGTTTTTCTTCTTTCACATTTTCCCCCGTATATAATATCAGTAAAAACAACTTAATAATTGCATTGTCATATAAACAATGAGTAAAACATTGCAGAATACTTATTTATTACTGGTCGATTCTGTAGAGTTAATGTTGGACCCCATCAAAATCATTCTGATGTTTCATTTTTGATGTTAAATACAAGTATTTACCTCATTCGGGATAGATTTGGGCTGCTCTTCAATAATAGGTTCTGAGCGTGACGAATATAGTCATATCCATTCATGAAGAAACACTACTGCAGAGCTGAGTTGTCTGTGTTTTTTCTGTATATTGTGCTTTTGAACTTGCTGGATTCCCTTTCCTTACGAAGACCTCATGAACATGAAACTGCCAAATCGAGTGTGAAAGGCTTGTGACTTTTTGCAAATGCTAACCAGTATAAGTAGACATCGATTGAGTTTTATTTCCGATATCAGATCATTCATATTGTACAAGTCAAAACTGTATGTCTGTCCAACTGGGCAGTTTTTATGTAGAAGTTTAACAAATTAAAGGTCATTTGAAAATGTTTATTTGTTTGTCCTGTTTGTCGACTAATTGAATGGTTGTGTGTGTAATGTTTTGCGTTTCATTCACACTCTGATCATCAGACATACAATCTTTTTGTTTAACTGAATGTCCCCAAAATAAGCACTAAAAATAATGGGTTATATGCATTTACTGATTTCAGCCAATGATAAAACTTCTGATGAAAGCTTAATATGACTTTTTTCAATTTCATAAGGTTCCTTTTGAAGCATCAATATTGTAATGTCATTAAAAATATACAGTGGACCCGGAAAGTATTCATAAAAACTGGGATTTGGATCCTATTTTAATGTCAGGAAATATTTTAAAAGAGACTTACTGTGTTTCAATATTACAGTGGACACACTATACCTACACACAGTTCTGTCCAAGCAGCTTACAAACGTTGATTTTCATTACAGGTGCCCTTTAAATAAAATATAAAGTTTAAATAATAATAATAATAATATATTTTTAAATAAAATATACATTTTAGATGGATAAATGTATGCTTTGACATCTAAAGATAACTGGATTAGCAAGTGCTACAATTACTAGAACTAAAATAAAAATAAATGGGAAATTGACAGACAAGAATAAATAAAATAATGAATGAAAATCTCATGTTTATTACCATTATTTGATCATTGACCATTAATGTGATGAGTTGAGTGTTCATCACATTAACTAACTATAAACTAATCATTGTTTCTTATTAATGGGAATTCTACTAATGGGTTCTACTAAAATTTGTATTAAGACCGGTGTACAGTGTTCAGTGTTATTTTGATTAACTAGCAATTAAAACACGTTTAAATATTAATAAAGAAACATAAAGGTGTAATGTTCAAGTTTATTACAGTTTTTTTCAGACGCTTTTGTGCATTTCTCACAACACTATTTACATTTGCACAACAGTTAATGCATTTCTCAAAACAATTAGTCATTTGTGCACATCCTAGTAGCAGTTTCTCATTCCTTTCAACAAATTGCAAATGCTTTCGGACATGCATCAATTGCTTTCATTCTACTCTCTGCTATTTATAAGATTATCATCTGCTTATGTCATGTCAGTCAAAATTAACTAAACTTGTGAATGCTGAATAGTCATTCCATATAAAACTAACAGTCCTCATTTCATAACTTGAGTCATCACATACAAAAATGTTGAACTTGATGTCAAAATCGGTCAAGCAAACTTTATTAAAAAAAAAAATTTTATCTTTATTTTCCTGAAAATATCTTTAAAATTGAACAATTTGATGAATGATTTACAGACCTGTGTGTGTTGTATTGTTTACAGTTGTGCACAGTTCAACCCAAAGGGAGTTTGTTTATTGTAAATAAGGTGTGTTTATTCTTTTGCACAATGCTGTGAATAAATTAGAATTGTAAAGAGCAAATGCAGAGTAAAAATGTGAAACATACATATTCAGTGTCTTGTACTCAGATACCTCACCAAATCCAGTGATGTCCAACTTTACTGTAGTTTTCAAATGGCTGTGCAAATAGTATAAAGTGCTGTCTTGAGCATTTTCAGAAAGTGCCACCAAAATCTGACTTTTTTTGCATTGAAAAAAAATGTCCAGAGTAAACTGTCATAATGAAAACATGACAAAGGCTTTTGACTATCTTGTTCATAAACAATGGTGTCAGGACTTTTCATTTTGATGATACTGACACTTTGATTGACATAGATACTTGCTTTTGAGGAATGAACTATCCATTTTGAGCATGTGACACACTTTTGCAAGTTATTAGCTAGGTTTTGCAGTTTGTACTAATTGTTTTGAGAAATGCATTAACTAAAAATGCACTGGTGTTGTGAGAAACGCACCAAAGCGACTGAGAAAAACTGTAATGAAAGTAAGGCTAACTTAAAGACTGTAAAGTGTTACCATCAAGTGGTTCCAAACTTTTATTAGTTTTTTTTTTCCGTTGAACACTAAGGGAGATAATTTGAAGAAAGCTAGAAACTGCTAACCATTGACATCCACAGTAGGACAAAACAAACACAATAGAAGCAGATTACCGATTTCCAGCTTTCTTCAAACGATATTCAAACAAGTATGGAAGAAGTAGCCTAAGATACGTCTAAATAAATTTTGAGTGAACTGTCCCTTTAAATATTACCAAACATTATGTAATACATATTTTAAAAAAAGAAGCAAATAGCACTTATAGCCTGCTGTCTGCAACTATTTCAAAACAGCGGTCACCCATTTTCAGCTGAAACCCGCTAATAATAAATGACCACAAGAGGGCATCAGATCCCAAAATAAGTCTGCAATACGGGTCAATTTTATAGATGTGTTTCATTGTAATTATAAATGTTACTTTTTTAATCAGACTGTGCTGCTAGCTAGATGATGATCTCTTGGAAATGTTTTAGAAAAATAGTAGAAAATACAGAAAGAATGGTATCCATATCTAATCTTGAGGTTACTGGGCTTAAAGGCTATATAGGCGTTTTAAAGGATACTGCGTATTAAGTTTGGTTATATGATTAGGTGCAAATATTGCCCAATAATTAATATTAATGCTGCTCTATTAATAGTTAAAATGATGAAGAGTTAAAAAATGAAATGCTGTTGATCAGTCAAGCCCTCAGGTCAAAATATCTGACGGTCAATCAAATCAAAGAACCAGCGAGGCAATTCAGATATTAATGGCAAGAGTGTGAGGTAAGATCTTAAACAAATTCTTTTTTTTTTTTTTTTTTTTTGTACTGAAAGACAAACAACCATTCTAATTTTGGCCTGTCATTATATCTGTACATGTGGAGTCTATTTGATGAATACTCTATTTTCTGAGCATTGTCAATTAGATTTTCAGACAGCCCAGATTTGCCCTGCAAACATGCTTTTGCTAGTCCTGGATGGGCCCACGTAGAGTTAACATATCCCCCATGTGCAAGTTTAGTAAGAGTTTGCTGAATGGCAAAACGTTGGTCCTTTAGTACTGGAACAACATGGATAGCCCTCACCTGTAGCCCTCATGAGCCCTCAGGCCCAAACTGATACTGCTTTTTTTAACAGCGGGTGTTTATAAACTCTCAATAACACAGTTAATCTCTTCATTCATTCATTCATTCATTAATTTTCCTTCGGCCTAGTCCCTTTATTCTTCAGGGGGCGCCACAGCAGAATGAACAGTCAACTAATCCAGCATATGTTTTACACAGCGCATGCCCTTCCAGCTGCAACCCAGTACTGGGAAACACCCATACACTCTCACATTTACAAACAAACATAAACTATGGGCAATTTAATTTATTCAATTCACTTATAGCACATGTCTCTGGACTATGGGGGAAACCGGAGCACCCGGAGGAAACCTACACGAACACAGGGAGAACATGCAAACTCCACACAGAAACGCCAACTGACCCTACGACCTTCTTGCTGTGAGGCGACAGTGCGAACCACTGAGCCACAGTGCTGTATAATCACTTAATTATCTAGTTTCATTATCTCAACTTCATCAATGTTGTGTTTTTGTATCCGTTTCTATCAGTGAAAATCATCTTTACAACGTTGTCGTTTCAACCTTTTAACTTTTGATTCGATGTTAATTCAGCGAAGGTCTGCTATCTGAGGTTTAGCATCATCAGCAGGTAATAAAGTTTAAAACAGGTCAGATTTTAGTTGTGTGAAAGGTCTGTAGGTGTTAAAGGAATGACACAAATATTACTGTAGTAGGTAAGGTGTATTCACAAACAACGCAATAAAACAAGAAACTCAGTTTGTTAAAAGCATACAGTTCAATGCATCATACCTTAAAAGGCACCTATTTTGCCTCTTTTTCAAGATGTAATATAAGTCTTTTGTGTCTCCAGAATGTGTCTGTAAAGTTTCAGCACAAAACACCCATCAGATTATGTATTATACCTTTCAGAATGTTGGATTTGTTTGCTTTGAACACATGTAGCTGTTTTTGTCGCCTGTGCCTTTTTATACAAATGAGCTAGTTCTCCTCGCCCACCGTTCCCACGTGTGTGTCAGAGTGTGCCTTAAACTCCAGCTGCGTCAGATAAACAGCACAGTGACAGACATGAAGGAAGCAGATCCCACGTAGCGTTTATGAGAAATACTACAGTAAGAGCTTTCCCAATGATTATTTGATGTATTGATTGTGGAGTTAATGAGTAGATGAGAATGATAAGTCACACACAATTACAAAGTTCTTGCGCTTGCGTGAACACACACACACACACACACACGGTGCACATTTAACTTTGCACTGTTTTTGCACAGAAAATGTGACAGAATACACGTTAATATCCACCGCTGTATGGATATCCGTTATGTTAATGTACAAAATAAATCTGATTTAACATCCATGAACTGGAATTGAAGTTGGAATTGCATCTTCTTTTATAATTGTACTAACATTATGCGGCTGTGGTGATGAAGACAGTAAAATTGCTGTACTTCATTACAAACATGCACTGTTTTAAAAACATTTTAAACTTGTAAAAGTCATTCTTGATCACATTTGATGATGATTGATGTTCACAGCGAGCAGAACAGATCTTTTAATCCCGCTTGCTTTGCCCAAGTCCTGTTTTTTTATATGATTATACGCATAACTATGATGATGTGTTAATACGCAGCTGTCAATCAATTCAGTGGGCGGGGAAACCGCACTCATGTCACAATTTGGTCGGCCTTGAAATTTTAGGGATTTGAAATCTATTTTAACGTCAGGAAATTAAAAAAAAAAAAGACTAAGGCCCATTTACAGTACACTGCCAGTTAAATGTGACCCAATTCCGATTTTTTTGTTCAAATGTGGCACAGATTGGATCTATTCTATGTAAACACACAAAAAAAAAATCATACATTTGGATATTCAGAAGTCGGTTTCAGGCCTCCTTAATATGTGGAAATAAGATGCTAGAACTCGCCTTTATGTATGTGTGACGTCGTAAATTGTATGGCAAGTGTAAACACATGAATCGGATATGGGTCACAATTAAAAGAACGTGTAAACAGACAGGGGGAAAAAATCAGATATAGGCAACAAATCGGAATTGGGCATCTTCAATATGCAATCTATTGCTTTTCCTGCAGTTCCTGGATGTAATGTTGAATTTTAACAGTCGAATTTGAACCACTGAATTTATGGAAGCGAATACTTGAACTGAATTAAAAAGAACTGAAAATTGCCTTTTGAGTATTATACATCATATTTTTAAAGTTAATGAATATTTTGTATTCTCTGCATCTTTTCGCCAGCTGCTCTTTCACCAGCAGGTGGAGATGAAATAATTTAAGATTTTTAACCCAGCAAATATGCGAGAAAAAGCTAAGAAAGGCACAAAAGTGGCAATTAATATTAATATCAATGCCTTGGACATTATAAGTAATAAAAGGAGTATAAGTAAAATGAGTAAATTATGTTTTGGTCATCTATATTTGCCCTCATGTAACGGAAGCCAGCTGGTGATCGCGTAAACCTCACTCCTTGAATCAAGCGACAGACGTTGTTCTGCAATCTTTAGCCTCCTCAGAGCATTTGTCTCCCATGCCGGTATTGCCGGCTCGCTCCCTGCTCGGACCAGTGGGGTTACATGCACAGAAACAGTCTTTTGATAAATATGATGTTACACATTCTAGAATCCCAAACCATTTACTTTGTCATAGAAAGCAAAAAAAGAGATTTTTAAAACATATTTCTTTTTAAAACCAAGAAAATAAGAAAATATTACCTAATTTTAATAAGAAAATATTACCTAATAAGAAAATTTCAAAATTTAAAGTTGGGTAGAATAGAAAAGTAGCTGTGTGCGTTCAAAACTGGATAAAAAAGTGCATCTCACACTTTTTTGGTAAATTGTGGTCGTGTCAGGTGACTAAGTTTTTTGCAGTATTTTAAATAAATCATTCATTAATATTCTTGTCGGCTTAGTCCCTTTATTAATCCAGGGTCGCCACAGCGGAATGAACTGCCAACTTATCAAGCACGTTTTTACACGGCGAATGCCCATTCCCAACCCATCTCTGGGAAACATCCACACACACTCATTCACTACGGACAATTTAACCAGCGACCCAGCGACCTTCTTGCTGTGAGATAGATCATGTAAACAATATAAACAAAATAAATTATATAATGTAAACAATAGAATTTTACAAACCAATATAAAAATAACACAGTGATTTATGCGATAACACAGTGCGATGCAGTGGCGCATTAGGTAATGCTGTCGCCTTACAGCAAGTAGGTTGCTAGGTCGCGTGTTCGAACCTCGCCTCAGTTTACGTTTCTGTGTGGAGTTTGCATGTTCTCCCTGCGTTCGCGTGGGTCTCCTCCGGGTGCTCCAGTTTCCCCCACTGTCCAAAGACATGTGGTACAGGTGAATTGGGTAGGCTAAACTGTCCGTAGTGTGTGTGTGTGTATGTTTCCCAGAGATGGGTTGCGGCTGGAAGGGCATCTGCTGCGTAAAAACGTGCTGGATAAGTTGGCGGTTCATTCCGCTGTGGCGACCCCGGATAAATAAAGGGACTAAGCTGACAAGAAATGAATGAATGAATTTATAGTAAATTCATGTAAAGTATTCATGTATTTATAGTAAAGACTAGTAATATAAAGAATATATAGTTATTAACTATATACATTTAACTATAGTTATTACTTTGCAGAAGGATTTATCAACAAAGAGTTGTAAATAAAGTGTAATACACTTCACTTTATGGTACGAAAACACTACAGTAATGTAAATGACAATATTATTTTTTTTCCTCGGGTACTTATACAAATTAAGTTGTATAATTTGCACAGATTACAAATTAATTTATTATAAATGATTTAAGTCAATAAATGTCAGTTTTGTGGTTTGCATTAAGCGTTTGTTGTGCTGCTTTATTTACAGTTACAGTGCTCAGCATATATAAGTGCACAGCTCACAAATCTATCTTTTGAATTCATATTTTTAGGAAGCTATGCAAAATTAAAATTTTTGCTTATTCATTAGATTAGTCAGTACTGAAGCCTAATCTGGAGCTAATCTAACAAAATAACTTATGATATCGGTCCAAAAACTAGTACACCCAAATTTACATGTTATAGAAAAATATTAAATACAAATTTTTGAAAAGAGGAAAAATCAAGAGAAGAAAAAAAAAGAAAAAAATGTTTTAGTTTAGTTTAGTTATATATATACACAGTATATATATATATATATATATATATATATATATATATATATATATATATATATATATATATATATATTGCATGAATTTAATTGTATTATCTTTCAATTTATAAATATGTTTGGTGACTGAAATATTATTTTAATAAATATATCTGTTTAATAAATCAGTTTTGGACTGATTTATTTAGGCTACAGTTTAATGGAAGTTACTCCAATAATTCACACTATGATCATGAGATTTGTCGCAAAACAACATTACATCAAATCTGAGGAGGCGCCTCTTCTCAGAAAGCTTCACAAGCACAACCTGTAACGGGTCATTTCCTCACTCATCC